>NC_139222.1:17023469-17153840 GCF_055691185.1 Crinia signifera | reverse complement strand
AATAAAGTTCTAAATTGGTCAAGAGGTCAGGTTTCCTCTCCTTATTTGGTCATTTTCTCCAAGGATTGTCATCATGTCCAGGGGTCTTTGCTGTGCAATTGGAAACCATCTGTTCACTTCTGCACATGGCTTCAAATACATGGGGCAGAATTATTAAGCTTGCAGAAGAGATAAACTGGAGATAAAGCGGAGAAAAGGTAAAAGGAGATAAAGCACAGCCAATCAGCTGTGTTTGAAAAAGACAGTTGGGAGTTGATTGGCTGGTGCTTTATCTCCTTTTCCTTTTCTCCGCTTTATCTCCAGTTTATCTCTTCTCCAAGCTTAATAAATCTGCCCCATATGTTTTATAACCACAGTTGATAACTTATTGCTGGTATATGCTGCGTATTTCAAACAAACACCAGAGTACTGTGTGTGAGAGACTGATCACATAGGTACTAAATATGTCCAGGGGGAATCCTGTATTATCCTTAATACTATGTGTAGCGATATTTAACCATATAACTATATTTTATTATTTGTTAGTGTGGAGTATGAGTTTATGTGTATTAGTATGCCTGTGCTTAGGGTTCGCACAATTATTCCTACTTGTTTCCATACTCTATTTACGTAACTCTGTGAACCAAAATGGCAGCCATACCATGCTAGTGTGGCGTGGGTGCAACTCGACTTCGACAGTCCACCCTTTGACGGTAAAATAACCCGCACATTTCAAAATATCTGGAAACAAAAAAATTTATAACAACAATAAAATATTAAAGGTACATGATTTTACATAAAAGGGGAATGATTCCTTATGAGCTATGGCTAATCCTAGATTATGGATAAATGGGGAACACATTTACCTAACAATTTTTTCATAATTATTGGGGACATATGGGGAACAACCTTTCTATGCATGGAGAGATTACTAGTACCATTGGTAGGATGTGGGGACTTCACATAACCCAGAAGAGATGTGGGGATATGGGACAAAATAAACAGGGGTGTTACATTTAGATACATTTTTCAGATATGGTATCCTTAAGAGGATGATGGATTCGATTTATAGGGTCATATACCAAACCCTCATCTTCCTTGGTGTCTCTCGTCCTTACATGATTTCTGTACATTTTATCACCACTATAACACCTTCTTACCAACTCCGGTTTTGGGTAACATATCAGGCTTACTTAGAGATTCTATCTCAACCTGATCTGGGTTGGTTAATACACTCTCAGAACCCTGTTCCATTCGTCCTATAACTTGGCAGCAATTTAAAAACCATGTCCTTGTTTTGGGAAAAAGAACAGGAATCAAAAATAGAACCAAAAGAGGGGAAAAAACAAAACTGTTGATAGTGGTCCCTCCAATCTTTTACCAGTGGGGCTTTGTCACAGTCCTTTCTGAAGCTTGTACAGGTTGCTTGACCATGGCTGCTTTTCAGTCCTCCCGGAACAATGCAACAATGCCTCTTAGCGCTTGCCTGGGATCAGTAGGGAGTATGGAGTTTACTATTAATCCCTAGGAGTTTACACATAACTTGGACTTTTTGGGATACCATATCTATACATAAATATATCAACACATACCAATAATAGCAAATACATTTCTAAGCATTTCTACAGGGTGGTAACTGTACGAAATCAATTTGTATTACCTGCAAAGAATCCTCTAGAGGAGGTATGGCTCTGTGGGAACGGCCTTTCCAGTGTTTTTCCTCAGACAAGTAAGGCATGACATTGCTGTCTCACCTGCCTGTGAGGCAAACTCTGGGGCACACCAGTAAGTTTTGCCCAGTTTACACATACCTCTCCTACCAAGGTGAGTCAGGCCATAGGCTGCCTCAGCCAGGCCAGGGAAGAATGCCCTGGGAGCCACTGGTTTCCTTGTCCATCTTTCCATCACCCTGTTGGTTCTTGTCCACATCCCTTCGACTTCCAGACGTCTTTCTCCTACAGTGAACACAAATCTTGCATTCCTATTGAACGTTTAAATGGACATAGGTTGGAACACACAAACATTTACAGGGGAGCAAACTTTATTCGCAGGGCGCCTGGCCCACTCAGCTGCCCTGCCAGCACGGCTATTACCAAGTGACACTTAATAGGAGAATGAGATGTGATTTAGGATACTCCCTGACTGCTACTAGGAAGCTCCCTCTATCCTATGATGGTCACTAGGATACTCCCTTCCTGATTGCTACTAGGAGGCTCCCTCTGTCCTTCAGTGGTTACTAGGATTCTCCCTTCCTGACTGCTACAAGGAAGCTCCCTCTATCCTATGATGGTCACTAGGTTACTCCCTTCCTGACTGCTACTAGGAAGCTCCCGCTATCCTATGATGGTCACTAGAATACTCCCAGTGGTGCAAGTAGAAAAAATGACTGTGGTACTGTGCCGCACACCAAAGGTGCGCAATGGAAAAATGGGTGTGGTCAGGGGCATGGTCATATGACACTAGGGGGAGTGGCTGGAATATTGCACGCCGCATGCGCATGGTCAAAATTTACACAGTAATGTTACGCATCACACACCCAATACATATGACTCATGCCATAATGCCCAATACACATTATGCCCCACACTATAATGCTCATTGCACCACTGCCGCACAACTGATGCCCATTACTAATATGCCCCCACAGTGCCATACTTATGCAGCAGCACAACTCACCCTCTGTGAGTGACTCCTGCAGTGCTGGCAGTGTCCAGTCTGGTCTCCTCTCCCTTACTCCAGTCCCCCGCCGCCACTGCCTGCTTCCCTTCCCTGGGGAGGGAAGTGCATCTCTCCTGTCCCGGCTTTACTGTGTCCATGACTGACTGTGTGACTGGGCCGTCAGCCAATCATATCTAGCGGGCGGGCTCCTGATTGGCTGCCAGCCCACGAGCTCTGATTGGCTGACAGCCCAGTCACCGTGATGGGAAGGAGAGATGCACGATGCGCTCCCCTCCAAAGGGAATCAGCTGTGGCAGGGCGGCGGAGGCCACACCCCTCCACTTATATATGCGTGCATGCGCATTAAACACTTTGGGAAGTATTTGTTATGGCAGTACAGGGTACTGGCAATATATATTTTACCAGTACGCGGTACCACCCCATACCGACGTACTTGTACCCCTGGATACTCACTTCCTGACTGCTACTAGGAGGCTCCCTCTATCCCAGGGGTGGGGAATCTTTTTTGTGCCAAGGTCCGTTTGTATGGGGGAAAAAAATCCTTCAGGGGCCATATGTAAAAAATTCTCTTGCAAATTGTCCTGCTGCAGCCGTTCCACACTCCGGCGGCTGCCGCTGAATAGGACTGAGTCTCCGGCTGCTGTTGATTAAGAGGAATCTTGCGAAAACTACCGACCTCTCGTGAGAATTCCCCTGTACTTGACTACTTGCAAAGCCGCCAGGCAGGTGGGAGGGCCACTCAGACCGGCTACGGCCCCGGGCCTGAGGTTCCCCACCCCTGCCCTATCCCCTTGATGGCTAACCTTGACACTCCAGATATTGTTAAAATGCACATCCCAGCATGCTTTGCTTCAGTTTTGCTATTTGGCCATGCTAAATCTGATGCAGAGCATGCTGGGATGTGTAGTTCAACAACAGCTAGAGTGTCAAGGTTAGCCATAAACGCTCTATCCTATGATGTCACTAGGATACTCCCTCCCTGACTGCTACTAGGAAGCTCCCTCTATCCAATGATGGTCACTAGGATACTCCCTCCCTGACTGCTACTAGGAAGCTCCCTCTATCCTATGATGGTCACTAGGATACTCCCTTCCTGACTGCTACTAGGAGGCTCCCTCTATCCTATGATGGTCACTAGGATACTCCCTTCCTGACTGCTACTAGGAGGCTCCCTCTATCCTACGATGGTGACTAGGATACTCCCTCCCTGACTGCTACTAGGAGGCTCCATCTGTCCTACGATGGTCACTAGGATACTCCCTTCCTGACTGCTACTAGGAGGCTCCGTCTATCCTACGGTGGTCACTAGGATACTCCCTTCCTGACTGCTACTAGGAGGCTCCATCTGTCCTATGATGGTCACTAGGATACTCCCTTCCTGACTGCTACTAGGAAGTTCCCTCTATCCTATGATGGTCACTAGGATACTCCCTTCCTGAGTGCTACTAGGAGGCTCCATCTGTCCTATGATGGTCACTAGGATACTCCCTTCCTGACTGCTACTAGGAGGCTCCCTCTATCCTACGGTGGTCACTTGGATACTCCCTCCCTGACTGCTACTAGGAGGCTCCCTCTGTCCTTCAGTGGTTACTAGGATTCTCCCTTCCTGACTGCTACAAGGAAGCTCCCTCTATCCTATGATGGTCACTAGGTTACTCCCTTCCTGACTGCTACTAGGAAGCTCCCGCTATCCTATGATGGTCACTAGAATACTCCCAGTGGTGCAAGTTGAAAAAATGACTTTGTGGTACTGTGCCGCACACCAAAGGTGTGCAATGGAAAAATGGGTGTGGTCAGGGGCATGGTCATATGACACTAGGGGGAGTGGCTGGAATATTGCACGCCGCATGCGCACGGTCAAAATTTACACAGTAATGTTACGCATCACACACCCAATACATATGACCCATGCCATAATGTCCAATACACATTATGCCCCACACTATAATGCTCATTGCACCACTGCCGCCCAACTGATGCCCATTACTAATATGCCCCCACAGTGCCATACTTATGCTCCCACAGTTCTAGATATGCCCCCACAGTGCCACACATAAGCAGCAGCACAACTCACCCTCTGTGAGTGACTCCTGCAGTGCTGGCAGTGTCCAGTCTGGTCTCCTCTCCCTTACTCCAGTCCCCACCCCCCCGTCACTGCCTGCTTCCCTTCCCTGGGGAGGGAAGTGCATCTCTCCTGTCCCGGCTTTACTGTGTCCATGACTGACTGTGTGACTGGGCCGTCAGCCAATCATATCTAGTGGGCGGCTCCTGATTGGCTGCCAGCCCACGAGCTCTGATTGGCTGACAGCCCAGTCACCGTGATGGGAAGGAGAGATGCACGATGCGCTCCCCTCCAAAGGGAATCAGCTGTGGCAGGGCGGCGGAGGCCACACCCCTCCACTTACATATGCGTGCATGCGCATTAAACACTTTGGGAAGTATTTGTTATGGCAGTACAGGGTACTGGCAATATATATTTTACCAGTATGCGGTACCACCCCATACCGACGTACTTGTACCCCTGGATACTCACTTCCTGACTGCTACTAGGAGGCTCCCTCTATCCCAGGGGTGGGGAATCTTTTTTGTGCCAAGGTCCGTTTGTATGGGGGAAAAAAATCCTTCAGGGGCCATATGTAAAAAATTCTCTTGCAAATTGTCCTGCTGCAGCCGTTCCACACTCCGGCGGCTGCCGCTGAATAGGACTGAGTCTCCGGCTGCTGTTGATTAAGAGGAATCTTGCGAAAACTACCGACCTCTCGCGAGAATTCCCCTGTACTTGACTACTTGCAAAGCCGCCAGGCAGGTGGGAGGGCCACTCAGACCGGCTACGGCCCCGGGCCTGAGGTTCCCCACCCCTGCCCTATCCCCTTGATGGCTAACCTTGACACTCCAGATATTGTTGAAATGCACATCCCAGCATGCTTTGCTTCAGTTTTGCTATTTGGCCATGCTAAATCTGATGCAGAGCATGCTGGGATGTGTAGTTCAACAACAGCTAGAGTGTCAAGGTTAGCCATAAACGCTCTATCCTATGATGTCACTAGGATACTCCCTCCCTGACTGCTACTAGGAAGCTCCCTCTATCCTATGATGGTCACTAAGATACTCCCTTCCTGACTGCTACTAGGAAGCTCCCTCTATCCTATGATGGTCACTAGGATACTCCCTCCCTGACTGCTACTAGGAGGCTCCATCTGTCCTATGATGGTCACTAGGATACTCCCTTCCTGACTGCTACTAGGAGGCTCCCTTTATCCTACGATGGTCACTAGGATACTCCCTTCCTGACTGCTACTAGGAAGCTCCCTCTATCCTATGATGTTCACTAGGATACTCCCTTCCTGACTGCTACAAGGAAGCTCCCTCTATCCTACGGTGGTCACTAGGATACTCCCTTCCTGACTGC
Source organism: Crinia signifera (assembly GCF_055691185.1). Lineage (NCBI taxonomy): Eukaryota > Metazoa > Chordata > Amphibia > Anura > Myobatrachidae > Crinia > Crinia signifera. Next base: position 17,147,773 of record NC_139222.1, on the reverse strand, counting down.
TACTAGGAGGCTCCATCTATCCTACGATGGTCACTAGGATACTCCCTTCCTGACTGCTACTAGGAAGCTCCCTCTATCCTATGATGGTCACTAGGATACTCCCTCCCTGACTGCTACTAGGAAGCTCCCTCTATCCTACTATGGTCACTAGGATACTCCCTTCCTGACTGCTACTAGGAAGCTCCCTCTGTCCAATGATGGTCACTAGGATACTCCCTCCCTGACTGCTACTAGGAAGCTCCCTCTATCCTACTATGGTCACTAGGATACTCCCTTCCTGACTGCTACTAGGAAGCTCCCTCTATCCTATGATGGTCACTAGGATACTCCCTTCCTGACTGCTACTAGGAAGCTCCCTCTATCCTATGATGGTCACTAGGATACTCCCTTCCTGACCGCTACTAGGAAGCTCCCTCTATCCTACGATGGTGACTAGGTTACTCCCTTCCTGAGTGCTACTAGGAGGCTCCATCTGTCCTACGATGGTCACTAGGATACTCCCTTCCTGACTGCTACTAGGAGGCTCCCTCTATCCTACGGTGGTCACTAGGATACTCCCTTCCTGACTGCTACTAGGAGGCTCCATCTGTCCTATGATGGTCACTAGGATACTCCCTTCCTGAGTGCTACTAGGAGGCTCCATCTGTCCTATGATGGTCACTAGGATACTCCCTTCCTGACTGCTACTAGGAGGCTCCGTCTATCCTACGGTGGTCACTTGGATACTCCCTCCCTGACTGCTACTAGGAAGCTCCCTCTGTCCTATGATGATCACTAGGATACTCCCTTCCTGACTGCTACAAGGAAGCTCCCTCTATCCTATGATGGTCACTAGGATACTCCCTCCGACTGCTACTAGGAAGCTCCCTCTATCCTACGATGGTCACTAGGATACTCCCTCCCTGACTGCTACTAGGAGGCTCCCTCTATCCTACGGTGGTCACTAGGATACTCCCTTCCTGACTGCTACTAGGAAGCTCCCTCTATCCTATGATGGTCACTAGGATACTCCCTTCCTGACTGCTACAAGGAAGTTCCCTCTATCCTATGATGGTCACTAGGTTACTCCCTTCCTGACTGCTACTAGGAAGCTCCCGCTATCCTATGATGGTCACTAGAATACTCCCAGTGGTGCAAGTTGAAAAAATGACTTTGTGGTACTGTGCCGCACACCAAAGGTGTGCAATGGAAAAATGGGTGTGGTCAGGGGCATGGTCATATGACACTAGGGGGAGTGGCTGGAATATTGCACGCCGCATGCGCACGGTCAAAATTTACACAGTAATGTTACGCATCACACACCCAATACATATGACCCATGCCATAATGTCCAATACACATTATGCCCCACACTATAATGCTCATTGCACCACTGCCGCCCAACTGATGCCCATTACTAATATGCCCCCACAGTGCCATACTTATGCTCCCACAGTTCTAGATATGCCCCCACAGTGCCACACATAAGCAGCAGCACAACTCACCCTCTGTGAGTGACTCCTGCAGTGCTGGCAGTGTCCAGTCTGGTCTCCTCTCCCTTACTCCAGTCCCCACCCCCCCCGTCACTGCCTGCTTCCCTTCCCTGGGGAGGGAAGTGCATCTCTCCTGTCCCGGCTTTACTGTGTCCATGACTGACTGTGTGACTGGGCCGTCAGCCAATCATATCTAGCGGGCGGCTCCTGATTGGCTGCCAGCCCACGAGCTCTGATTGGCTGACAGCCCAGTCACCGTGATGGGAAGGAGAGATGCACGATGCGCTCCCCTCCAAAGGGAATCAGCTGTGGCAGGGCGGCGGAGGCCACACCCCTCCACTTACATATGCGTGCATGCGCATTAAACACTTTGGGAAGTATTTGTTATGGCAGTACAGGGTACTGGCAATATATATTTTACCAGTATGCGGTACCACCCCATACCGACGTACTTGTACCCCTGGATACTCACTTCCTGACTGCTACTAGGAGGCTCCCTCTATCCCAGGGGTGGGGAATCTTTTTTGTGCCAAGGTCCGTTTGTATGGGGGAAAAAAATCCTTCAGGGGCCATATGTAAAAAATTCTCTTGCAAATTGTCCTGCTGCAGCCGTTCCACACTCCGGCGGCTGCCGCTGAATAGGACTGAGTCTCCGGCTGCTGTTGATTAAGAGGAATCTTGCGAAAACTACCGACCTCTCGCGAGAATTCCCCTGTACTTGACTACTTGCAAAGCCGCCAGGCAGGTGGGAGGGCCACTCAGACCAGCTACAGCCCCGGGCCTGAGGTTCCCCACCCCTGCCCTATCCCCTTGATGGCTAACCTTGACACTCCAGATATTGTTGAAATGCACATCCCAGCATGCTTTGCTTCAGTTTTGCTATTTGGCCATGCTAAATCTGATGCAGAGCATGCTGGGATGTGTAGTTCAACAACAGCTAGAGTGTCAAGGTTAGCCATAAACGCTCTATCCTATGATGTCACTAGGATACTCCCTCCCTGACTGCTACTAGGAAGCTCCATCTATCCTATGATGGTCACTAGGATACTCCCTTCCTGACTGCTACTAGGAAGCTCCCTCTATCCTATGATGGTCACTAGGATACTCCCTTCCTGACTGCTACTAGGAAGCTCCCTCTATCCTATGATGGTCACTAGGATACTCCCTTCCTGACTGCTACTAGGAAGCTCCCTCTATCCTATGATGGTCACTAGGATACTCCCTCCCTGACTGCTACTAGGAGGCTCCATCTGTCCTATGATGGTCACTAGGATACTCCCTTCCTGACTGCTACTAGGAGGCTCCCTTTATCCTACGATGGTCACTAGGATACTCCCTTCCTGACTGCTACTAGGAAGCTCCCTCTATCCTATGATGGTCACTAGGATACTCCCTTCCTGACTGCTACTAGGAAGCTCCCTCTATCCTATGATGGTCACTAGGATACTCCCTTCCTGACTGCTACAAGGAAGCTCCCTCTATCCTACGGTGGTCACTAGGATACTCCCTTCCTGACTGCTACTAGGAGGCTCCATCTATCCTACGATGGTCACTAGGATACTCCCTTCCTGACTGCTACTAGGAAGCTCCCTCTATCCTATGATGGTCACTAGGATACTCCCTCCCTGACTGCTACTAGGAAGCTCCCTCTATCCTACTATGGTCACTAGGATACTCCCTTCCTGACTGCTACTAGGAAGCTCCCTCTGTCCAATGATGGTCACTAGGATACTCCCTCCCTGACTGCTACTAGGAAGCTCCCTCTATCCTACTATGGTCACTAGGATACTCCCTTCCTGACTGCTACTAGGAAGCTCCCTCTATCCTATGATGGTCACTAGGATACTCCCTTCCTGACTGCTACTAGGAAGCTCCCTCTATCCTATGATGGTCACTAGGATACTCCCTTCCTGACCGCTACTAGGAAGCTCCCTCTATCCTACGATGGTGACTAGGTTACTCCCTTCCTGAGTGCTACTAGGAGGCTCCATCTGTCCTACGATGGTCACTAGGATACTCCCTTCCTGACTGCTACTAGGAGGCTCCCTCTATCCTACGGTGGTCACTAGGATACTCCCTTCCTGACTGCTACTAGGAGGCTCCATCTGTCCTATGATGGTCACTAGGATACTCCCTTCCTGAGTGCTACTAGGAGGCTCCATCTGTCCTATGATGGTCACTAGGATACTCCCTTCCTGACTGCTACTAGGAGGCTCCCTCTATCCTACGGTGGTCACTTGGATACTCCCTCCCTGACTGCTACTAGGAAGCTCCCTCTGTCCTATGATGATCACTAGGATACTCCCTTCCTGACTGCTACAAGGAAGCTCCCTCTATCCTATGATGGTCACTAGGATACTCCCTCCGACTGCTACTAGGAAGCTCCCTCTATCCTACGATGGTCACTAGGATACTCCCTCCCTGACTGCTACTAGGAGGCTCCCTCTATCCTACGGTGGTCACTAGGATACTCCCTTCCTGACTGCTACTAGGAAGCTCCCTCTATCCTATGATGGTCACTAGGATACTCCCTTCCTGACTGCTACAAGGAAGTTCCCTCTATCCTATGATGGTCACTAGGTTACTCCCTTCCTGACTGCTACTAGGAAGCTCCCGCTATCCTATGATGGTCACTAGAATACTCCCAGTGGTGCAAGTTGAAAAAATGACTTTGTGGTACTGTGCCGCACACCAAAGGTGTGCAATGGAAAAATGGGTGTGGTCAGGGGCATGGTCATATGACACTAGGGGGAGTGGCTGGAATATTGCACGCCGCATGCGCACGGTCAAAATTTACACAGTAATGTTACGCATCACACACCCAATACATATGACCCATGCCATAATGTCCAATACACATTATGCCCCACACTATAATGCTCATTGCACCACTGCCGCCCAACTGATGCCCATTACTAATATGCCCCCACAGTGCCATACTTATGCTCCCACAGTTCTAGATATGCCCCCACAGTGCCACACATAAGCAGCAGCACAACTCACCCTCTGTGAGTGACTCCTGCAGTGCTGGCAGTGTCCAGTCTGGTCTCCTCTCCCTTACTCCAGTCCCCACCCCCCCGTCACTGCCTGCTTCCCTTCCCTGGGGAGGGAAGTGCATCTCTCCTGTCCCGGCTTTACTGTGTCCATGACTGACTGTGTGACTGGGCCGTCAGCCAATCATATCTAGTGGGCGGCTCCTGATTGGCTGCCAGCCCACGAGCTCTGATTGGCTGACAGCCCAGTCACCGTGATGGGAAGGAGAGATGCACGATGCGCTCCCCTCCAAAGGGAATCAGCTGTGGCAGGGCGGCGGAGGCCACACCCCTCCACTTACATATGCGTGCATGCGCATTAAACACTTTGGGAAGTATTTGTTATGGCAGTACAGGGTACTGGCAATATATATTTTACCAGTATGCGGTACCACCCCATACCGACGTACTTGTACCCCTGGATACTCACTTCCTGACTGCTACTAGGAGGCTCCCTCTATCCCAGGGGTGGGGAATCTTTTTTGTGCCAAGGTCCGTTTGTATGGGGGAAAAAAATCCTTCAGGGGCCATATGTAAAAAATTCTCTTGCAAATTGTCCTGCTGCAGCCGTTCCACACTCCGGCGGCTGCCGCTGAATAGGACTGAGTCTCCGGCTGCTGTTGATTAAGAGGAATCTTGCGAAAACTACCGACCTCTCGCGAGAATTCCCCTGTACTTGACTACTTGCAAAGCCGCCAGGCAGGTGGGAGGGCCACTCAGACCGGCTACGGCCCCGGGCCTGAGGTTCCCCACCCCTGCCCTATCCCCTTGATGGCTAACCTTGACACTCCAGATATTGTTGAAATGCACATCCCAGCATGCTTTGCTTCAGTTTTGCTATTTGGCCATGCTAAATCTGATGCAGAGCATGCTGGGATGTGTAGTTCAACAACAGCTAGAGTGTCAAGGTTAGCCATAAACGCTCTATCCTATGATGTCACTAGGATACTCCCTCCCTGACTGCTACTAGGAAGCTCCCTCTATCCTATGATGGTCACTAGGATACTCCCTCCCTGACTGCTACTAGGAGGCTCCATCTGTCCTATGATGGTCACTAGGATACTCCCTTCCTGACTGCTACTAGGAAGCTCCCTCTATCCTATGATGGTCACTAGGATACTCCCTTCCTGACTGCTACAAGGAAGCTCCCTCTATCCTACGGTGGTCACTAGGATACTCCCTCCCTGACTGCTACTAGGAGGCTCCATCTGTCCTATGATGGTCACTAGGATACTCCCTTCCTGACTGCTACTAGGAGGCTCCATCTATCCTACGATGGTCACTAGGATACTCCCTTCCTGACTGCTACTAGGAAGCTCCCTCTATCCTATGATGGTCACTAGGATACTCCCTTCCTGACTGCTACAAGGAAGTTCCCTCTATCCTATGATGGTCACTAGGATACTCCTTCCCTGACTGCTACTAGGAAGCCCCTCTGTCCTATGATGGTCACTAGGATTCTCCCTTCCTGACTGCTACTACGAAGCTTCCTCTGTCCTACAGCAGTCCCTAGGATTCTCCACTTCTTCATTGTCTCTTTCCTACATTGTTAAACTAATCTTGAGAAACACACAAAGTCAATGTTGTTGGTAAATACAGATTTTAATGTTATTTGTATTATATCCATGTGTTCTATACTGTAATTCCAGATGAAAAATGGCATACTAATATAGATACAATGTATCTTACCTAGATTTGACACAAACAACTAAGAATGTATTTAGGCACAGAAGCATTGTAACAGTTTTGTGAATTAAAAAGTAAGTAAATGGGGGCGTGGCCACTGAGGGTATGGAGTAGCTGCTCTTCAGTTGAGCTTTCCGTCCTGATATCCTGTCTCACCATCCTGGACTCCCATGTAGCTCAACACCCCTGGACCCGCTGCTGTGTGCTGCACACTCTGCCTTACTTACCCGGCCAGATATTCCTGTGGGAGCATGGAGATGCATGAGCCACCGCCAGTGGTGTAACAATAAATCATGCACCCCCACCACACCGTGATCACTTTGGCGCCCCCACCTCCCAGTAAAGATCCCCCCAAAACCAACCCCGTCATACCTATCCGCCGAGTCTGGACCCGGTATCTGCAGATTTCTAGCCTGATCCCGGTGAAAATGTCCCTCACAAAATGGCCACCCCCTAACAACAGAACCATTTTTAAGGATGCTAGAGGAGGCCCCAGCCTTCTCTAGCATGCTCAAAAACTCTGCTTTGAGGGGGCGGCCATGTTGCAAGGGATATTTTTCATAAGGTGCCAGCTGGGAGGAGCGCCGGACCAGGGTGTCCGCTCCCGGCACAGCAGATGCGGCAGCGTAGCAATACCTCCCGCAGATCCCCGGCACCCACACCTAGCCAGCACCTCCCCGCCGTCGCAGGGTTTGCGGTGCTATTGTTTACGCCACTGGCCGCTGCAATCTTGGTCCTGGCTACTCTCCTGCATGGCCACGATCAGAGACGTGCTGCTGCTCCTTCCTGGAGATTTCCGGAGCTTGCATGATGCCTCATCTACCACTGCCATTACATAGCTGGCTGCCAGCACACTGGACTCTGCAGTCGCTGCTACAGTACTAGTGAATCTCTTGATGTGTCTGCTACTGGAGGGATCCTGTAACCTGCAGTTTTGAGCAGGGTGCCTGGGACCAATCTTCAACTTCTTATCAGGTACTGTGAGGCCTTGTGAGATGCCCTCATTCAGTGAGCACTGTTGTTTCTCTGCTGCCTGCACTGCTGATTGGTGCTTCCATAATTATCCTATTCCACTGGTGGGTGTGAGTGTTGCTGCTGGCGGTGAGCTGTGCCTGTGTGGGTGGTGGATTTACTGCTCTTTTGCTGTGCCCTGTGGCCAATACACTGCCTTATTGCATCCACCTCTTTCCCTCAGGGACTTTGACCAGCTCCTGCTCCTTCTGTTGTTTGCTACACACCACTTTGCCTATCAACACTTCAAAAACTGCTCTTTCTATATCACTTATTTCTGAACTGCCCTTCCCACCTCACCTGGTTTTATATTCTATAATATCCTTCAGAGTTGTGATGGGGAAGTCACATCAAGTCTCGGCGGCGGCCCGCTTGAAGAAATTTTCTCAGACAGCCAATCCTAAGCAGACCCCGGCGGAACACGATCCCACTTCCCAGCCTCCCTCTTCTTCAGAATGTTCTCTGGATATTCTCCTGATGCCATGCTGCAGAGGGTGCTGGAAGTGGTGAGGGCGAGCGAGGCTAGACTCATGGACCAAATTGGAAAAGTGCAATATGACCTGCCCGTTATTCAAAAAATGGCTGGTGGACACGTTTGGCGTGGATTCCTTTACCCTGCTATTTGTAGTAGAAAGAGCACATCATGTTCCTTTCTGATCGCTGCCCCCTGGTGTACCCTCCTTGGACATTCATTGCCAAGATTCTAAATGATCATGATGGGGCCCACTTCTGATTAATGGCTCTAAAGTTTCTGTTTCCCAACTTTGCCTTGGAGATACAAAAGACCCCTACACAATTTCATCCGATCAGTCGCCTGAGAGAATGGAACATTCCGTATGCCACGCTGTTCCCATCTAGGCTGCGTGTGATCAATGATGGTGAAACCAAGATTTTTGTACTCCCAGGGAGGTGGCCGCATGGCTGGATACTCACGGGCCGGCAAGACAGGCCAGGTTGGTCGACCCCAATGAGTAACCCTTTTTGTTTTTCTATACCTTCTATTACTGTTTGTGAGTGCAATAAACGAGGGGACAGACCAGGATCAGTTGAAAAAGCATAGTAGATGTTTATTGACATGCGCAAACATGGGTGTCTCAGACGCAAAGACCAATAGACGATTTCATTAAGGCCAGACAAGGTTTAAATAGAACTGGTCCAACCTACAAGAGGCTCAGCTGTGACCAGGACTAATCACAAATGATATACACCATATAAAGTCTTATTACTAAACACTAGAGACAGCAATATGCATAATTATAACCATGAAGAACTTCCTAATGGTCATGTAAGGGCCACATGTCAAAGATGATACTCCATCCATCATTCTACATGTTCCTGACCCCTATGTAACCGCTATGTAAGCTCTATTCAAAGGCACATTTGTTCTAACACACGCAGTTCTAAGTAAGATTATACCATTACCTAAAAGGACAGCATATATTCTATTCTACAGATAATACTAGGGAACCCTTGATACATTCAGCGCCATATTGTGGGATCCATATTTCTCTGACAGTAATAATAAGGAATAGGCAATATAACAGCTCATACCTAGAAGGCTGCATACACATGGTTCTACCTCTATCTCTGCTCTGTATCATGGTCTGTGTGAGAATTCTACATAGGACAATGGGCGAACGCAAGTTGATTGACTGGCGCTGGGCGTAATAGTACTAGCACGGCGCCTGTTACGTAGTTAGCGTAGCGTACCTATCAAAATCAGCGCAGTGTTCCCATGGCCAGCGTAGTCAGCATCCCTGTCAGTATCAGCGTGAATTCGAATGTGTTCCTGAAACACCACCACTATCCACGCCAGCCCGAAGCGTGGCTAACCCCGCGGTACGTGTCCTCCCGACCTTTTCATATCCCCACTAATCACAGGGATATGAAAAGGTCGGCATATATAAAAATGGAGTTGAGGATTTGTGAAAAAGGCGAATGTTCAAACCTGCAGGTAGCGGCTCATTGAAAAAGGTCCATTGGGAGCGAAACGCGTTAGTGGACCTTTTGCAGCTCCTAGCAGATGCCCTTTTGATGGCCCATCCATACACCTATACCATCATCTCGACTATCTTCATACATTGGTGAGCTTATTAACACCAGGCTACAATCGGATCCTTGTTGCCGCTGGAAGCGCAGTCCCTTCACCAGGTATAGGAGATCAGTCACTGTGGGTGAGACGCAGTGCAGCACCACCTTACCAACAGATCATCTCCCTTGGAAGCCACAAACACCAGCTTTCTGTCGACGCAGGTGCGGCCGGTGAGAGAAGCTTGCCCTGCGGTGCGTCACAGCAGTCCATGTATATAATGGATTTCATATAAATACTATTCAGTGGACACAGTAGCAAAGTATATACCAGTGTTCATATATTTTATATTGTTTATTTTTTAATAAATACATTCTTATATTATAATTGATTAAAATTACATAAAATTAGCGCAGTGCTTCCATACAATTTCCATTTCTTTGTTTAATGTCCTGGGTGGTTTTAATCACATTACTAGCTGGGTCCAGTGTGTGATGCGGGTTTCTGATCTTTTATGTCAGCTCCAACCACGTATCTGCCCGTCTTGGGCCCTTTATCTGGGAGATGCAGTGCATTAAACAAAGAAAGCCGGGTCACCTGACCAAGAAGAGTAAAGAAGCGCACGAAGCAGCAGCACCCGATGTACGAACAGAGGACAGACAGGTCGAGGCTGGTAAGTAAAGCAAGGTCTGTCTGTGGGAGAGGTCTGTCAGCGGTCCTGCTCTCATCAAACACTAAGAATGTAAGCAGCGCCTGTGGTGCAGCGACAGCAAAACGCACACATCACACCTGGGGAGAGCAGCGGCAGCGCTGACCGGATGACTGCTAGGTCTGGACCGACACAGCATCACATTACCTTCCCCTCCCTCCGCAGTCCTACCCGGGCAACTAGGATACAATATCCCAGGTCATATCTGACTGACCAATCACCATCATCTGGATGCAATCAAATAATGACTAATATCTGGATGCAGCTGACGGGACACCGCAGTCCGCACCAGAAACCAACACCAGCCAATTACTCATTTACATACTTTGATGGACACAAACTTTTTCAAAGAGTAAGACAGATCGCTGCTCGTTATGAATACTAACGAGCCACTAGCTGCAGGTTTGAACATTCGCCTTTTCCACAAATCCTCAACTCCATTTTTATATATTTTTATTGTTTTAGTTTTATAATTGAGCTCTAATCTTGCCTCCATACTGTTTTTATTATATGTTTCATTGCATTGCATTCTATATGTGTATGTGTGTCCGGTGTACAGATACAGACCGTGTTTTATACAAGTAAATATTCTTTTAACCAGCAATCCATCTGTAGTGCTAAACATTTCCCATCCCTCCTACTCACAGCAATCAGGACCATCCACATGCTGGCAATAGTCACGGAATATAGCAATACACTGTTTGGTACCCGTTTCCTAGCAGGGCGCCCACTAAGCTATTTGCTTAGTGTGGCAAGCGTAGGGAGCCATTGAGCCCGAAGCGTGGCGAGCGCAGCGAGGGGACGCGGATTACTTTACATGTATTCCACGTCCCCTCAGCAATGCTTCGGGCTCGCCACACTTTATAACATCAACTCCACGCCAACGTGGATAGTGGGGGTATGAAAAGGTCGGAGGGCGCATTCCGCAACCGCTCGCCACGCTTTGGGGTGGCGTGGATAGTGGTGGTGTTTTAAGAACACACCTGTCAAATCATACAGCTGACACAGTAATGACGACGTGTTGACTAAGAACTGTCATTTACGTAAATCAATTAAAATGATTTTAAATGATTTGCCTCTGTGCCGCTTATTGCGCCAAAAGGAAACGCCCCACATTCTCTCTACATTTTGGGTATGCACCCCTGTGGACGGGTCTATAAAATTGAACCTGTGATTGACTTGGGGCGTGCTGATACCCTGCAAGTTCCAGCGGTTCAGTGCTGTACGCCCTCCAGCAGTCACTGTAAATCATGGTGCCTGGCTCTACATTCTCAGTAATAGCCGCCATCAAAGTGCTGGCATCGCGTCTGGGCACCATGGTGAGGAAACACTGTCCCGTTTCCCTACAAATTCCCCCCCAAACCCACTGCTGTGGTAACAGCTGCCCGACATTACTCTTCCTTCTTACAAACATACTCTCATCAATCTCCCTGATGTGGCCTGGACCGCCGATACGGCGCATGAGGTCCATCGTACAAGCCTCCCGCATCCATCTGTTGTACAAAACAGCCGCCTTTTTGGATATGTCCAGCTGTGGCTGACAGTACTCAATGGATGTCAGCTCCTGGGCCCATGAGTATATAAAGCGCACCAAGGTGACAAACGATAAGTGGCACCCTGGAAACCAGTGGGCCGCTCTGAGGCTCACCTTCAGCCGGCAGCGCCACATACATTCCTTCACAGAAAGGCGCATTACGTGGCCATTCGCGCAATTCTGCGCCACCGGAAGGAGATTGTGTCCTTGAAAAAAGGCGACAACCTCCTCTTCCGTCTGAGGCAACGTCAACATGGTCATAGATGCAGCCATATCATAGACTTTTGATAAATCACCCCCAGCTCTGAGGGATACTTCTACTCCTGTCACATTATCACCTCAGAGTGATTTCTGAGAGGATCTGACAGGGGGCGGGAATGACAGGGAGCGGGAACATCGCATCACATCGCATGCTGCTGTAACGTAATGCGATTTCACAACGTTCGTGTACGTAAGGAAATTGGGCGCCCTGCTAGGAAACAAGTACCCACTGATTCATTCTGGAAGTTATAGAAACAAGTGACAGATTGTATTTATACTGTAACAACAGCACACTGCCTGATTACCATCACTTCGCCTCACTACAGCATGTTAGAGATAGGGTACTGAGCACTGTTTCCCACAACAAACCATTTCTATATAACAAATCAGGGAGAACAGCCTGAGCCCCAGCAGCACTACCCGGAGCACATATAGAGACATAACAACACACTCGGTGCGCAGGTAATCACTCCATTTCCTTGAATTCATTTCTACCTTTGCATAGCTGCAATAGCATTTGCAGACATGCATATGGGCGGGAATGTACTTGTATGGCGGGTTGTGTACCTGGTCGCTGAGCTCTGAAAACTCACGGCCCAGTGATCAGGTCTGAATTACAGGTCTAAGAACATGGAAATGGCTTCTCACCGGTGTGGGTTCTCTCATGTTGGACAAGCTGTGATTTCCGGGCAAAACATTTCCCACACTCAGAACATGGAAATGGCTTCTCACCTGTGTGAGTTCTCACATGTCGGACAAGCTGTGCTTTCCGGATGAAAGATTTCCCACACTCAGAACATTTAAATAGCTTCTCACCTGTGTGAGTTCTCACATGTTTAACGAGATCTGATTTCTGGGGAAAAGATTTCCCACACTCAGAACATGGAAATGGCTTCTCACCTGTGTGAGTTATCACATGTCTAACAAGATTTGATTTTGTGGTAAAACATTTCCCACACTCAGAACATGGAAATGGCTTCTCACCTGTGTGGGTTCTCACATGGATTACAAGATCTGATTTCTGGGAAAAACATTTCCCACACTCAGAACATGGAAATGGCTTCTCACCTGTGTGGGTTCCCACATGTTTCACAAGAACTGATTTGCGGGAAAAAGATTTCCCACACTCAGAACATGGAAATGGCTTCTTACCTGTGTGGGTTCTCACATGTTTAACAAGATTTGATTTTGTGGTAAAACATTTCCCACATTCTGTACATGGAAATGGCTTCTCACTTGTGTGGGTTCTCACATGGATTACAAGATCTGATTTCTGGGAAAAACATTTCCCACACTCAGAACATGGAAATGGCTTCTCACCTGTGTGGGTTCCCACATGTTTCACAAGAACTGATTTGCGGGAAAAAGATTTCCCACACTCAGAACATGGAAATGGCTTCTTACCTGTGTGGGTTCTCACATGTTTAACAAGATTTGATTTTGTGGTAAAACATTTCCCACATTCTGTACATGGAAATGGCTTCTCACTTTTGTGAGTTCTCTGATGAATGACAATCTCGCATTTACGATTAAAATATTTCCCACATTCTGTACATGGAAATGGCTTCTCACTTTTGTGAGTTCTCTGATGTGCAATAAGAGTGGATTTCATGGTAAAAGATTTCACACACTCAGAACATGGAAATACATTCTCACCTGTGTGGGTTCTCACATGTTTTACAAGATCTGATTTCATGGTAAAAGATTTCCCACACTCAGAACATGGAAATACATTCTCACCTGTGTGGGTTCTCACATGTTTTACACGATCTGATTTCTGGGGAAAAGATATTCCACACTCAGAACATGGAAATACATTCTCACCTGTGTGGGTTCTCACATGTTTAACGAGATCGGATTTCCGGGAAAAAGAATTCCCACACTCAGAACATGGAAATACATTCTCACCTGTGTGGGTTCTCACATGTTTAACGAGATCGGATTTCCGGGAAAAAGAATTCCCACACTCAGAACATGGAAATGGCTTCTCACCTGTGTGAGTTCTCACATGTTGAACGAGATTTGATTTCTGAGAAAAAAATTTCCCACACTCAGAACATGGAAATGGCTTCTCACCTTTGTGGGTTCTCACATGTTTAACAAGATTTGAGTTTGTGGTAAAACATTTCCCACATTCCGTACATCGAAATGGCTTCTCACATGTGTGATTTCTCTGATGAATGACAATCTCACATTTACGATTAAAATATTTCCCACATTCTGTACATGGAAAGGACTTTTCACTTTTGTGAGTTCTCTGATGTGCAATAAGAGTGGATTTCTGGGAAAAAGATTTCCCACACTCAGAACATGGAAATGGCTTCTCACCTGTGTGGGTTCTCACATGTTTAACGAGATCTGATTTCTGGGAAAAAGTTTTCCCACACTCAGAACATGGAAATACATTCTCACCTGTGTGGGTTCTCACATGATTTACAAGATGTGATTTATGAGAAAAACATTTCCCACACTCAGAACATGGAAATGGCTTCTCACCTGTGTGGGTTCTCACATGTTTAACAAGATCTGATTTCTGGGAAAAAGATTTCCCACACTCAGAACATGAAAATACATTCTCACCTGTGTGGGTTCTCACATGTTTAACGAGATCTGATTTCTGGGAAAAAGACTTCCCACACTCAGAACATGGAAATGGCTTCTCACCTGTGTGGGTTCTCACATGGTTTACAAGACCTGATTTCCGGGAAAAACATTTCCCACACTCAGAACATGGAAATGGCTTCTCACCTGTGTGGGTTCCCACATGTTTCACAAGAACTGATTTGTGGGAAAAACATTTCCCACACTCAGAACATGGAAATGGCTTCTCACCTGTGTGAGTTCTCGCATGTGGGACAAGCTGTGATATATAGGTAAAACATTTCCCACACTCAGAACATGGAAATGGCTTCTCACCCGTGTGAGTTCTCTGATGAATGAGAATCTCGCATTTATGATTAAAATATTTCCCACATTCTGTACATGGAAATGGCTTCTCACCTGTGTGGGTTCTTACATGTTTAACGTGATCTGATTTCCGGGCAAAACATTTCTCACACTCAGAACATGGAAATGGTTTCTCATCTGTGTGAGTTCTCTCATGTAGGACACAAGATGATTTATAGGTAAAACATTTCCCACACTTAGAACATGGAAACGGCTTCTCACCTGTGTGAGCTCGCTGATGTGCAATAAGAGTTGAATTATAGGTAAAACATTTCCCACACTCAGAACATGAAAATGGGTTCTTAATTGAGTGAGTTCTCTGGTGTCTAATAAAAACAGACTGATTTATAAAACATGTATCACACTCAGAACAGGTAAATATGTCAGCACCTGTATGAGCTGCTCTATGTGTAGCAGTATCTGAGTTACCAGGAGAACAGTCCTCAGGATTAGAGGTATCAGGTGATGTATCTGCACTGTGAGGCACTGGCTGTATATTTAGGGTAATGGAGGTGTCTTCTGGAGAATCCTGTGTGATGTTTTCTTCTGCTTTATAATCTGGAGACAGAATAAGACGTCCCTCCGAGGTATTGCTGCTTCTGTGTCCATCTGCTGGAAATAACATGCAGAAATAGAGATATCGCTCTTCCCCTTTCCCCTCACCCATTTCATACTATTACTGAGTACAAGTTATTCCGTTATAAATACTTTCCAACAGTACTAAATATCATGCAGCAAATAATGGGATTTATGTAGATGAGGTAACCCGTATTATATTAGTGCATTGGGAGACACTGAGGTATTGGGAGCCGGCAGTGTAAGAGACCTGTAAGACTGGGTGTCACTATTCTGCCTAACAAAGCCCCTAAAGACAGATTAGGAGTAAAGAGCAGGGGAGAGGGGATAAACACTATTCAGGAATGAGAACAACAATCCTAACAAGGAGAACAGTAATATAACAGAACAGAAACAAAGAGCATAAAGGGAAGGCATAAGGGATGCCCCAAAGCTGGTCCTAAGGGCAAGCTGGCATCTCTGGGGTACCCAGACTGGTCACATTGGGTAAGAGCTGCACTGAGGAGCAGGTGACAGCCCAGCACCCCAGCTTAGCAGAGGCTCCGTGCCACACCATCCTAGCTGCACACACCTGTCTCTTGGTGCCCCAACAGGATCAGGAACAGGCAGACTTGCTACAAGGTAATCCTGGTAACAGTGATCCACCTGATAATGCTGATCACAGGCTAACCAGCCTCTCCTGCTGTTATCATGCAGACCCAGCAGGTCATCCATCCAGTGCAAATCCTGGGTCTTACGTACATAGAGCCACAAAGACCTGACCACTTCTGGTTACTAAGTCAGCAAGCTGAAGCCCAACTCCTTGTTACTGGGTCTGGTGGTGCTGGTTCTCCCTGGGTGCCTGCGGTACTGTGCATGACAGGTGCCAGTCTGAGTATGGCAACCATCTCATCCTTCTGCCTCCCATCTGCCCAGTGACCATGGTGATGACCAGTACTTCCCCCTTCCTGGTGCCAGTATAGGCGGCTGCTCTTCTCTGACCCGATACTGGCTGTTCCCAAGCAAGATAGTGTGTAATACCCCATGTAGTGGTGCACAGAGAGGATCATGGGTAATACAACTGGTGGTAGGGTAAAGGGAGAACAATGGGTAATGTCACATGACCTTCCATACCATTGTACCCTGTACACTGCTATTATTCCTGTCCCTTCTACTGATGATGTAGATGAGTCACTGGGGAATATGGGGTCAGATCTCTGGGCTGGTAGCAGACAATGAGCTAATGTGTGGAGGAGAAGAAGACAATAATAGGGGCTGATGGCTCCTGACTCCCCCACTGGGCAAATACATTCCCCTCATTAGTCTGTACAGATAAGAGGCCGCTGTAGTGACAGAGGTGGGTGCAGGATAAGAGGCCGCTGTAGTGACAGAGGAGGGTGCAGGATAAGAGGCCGCTGTAGTGACAGAGGAGGGTGCAGGATAAGAGGCCGCTGTAGTGAAAGAGGAGGGTGCAGGATAAGAGGCCGCTGTAGTGACAGAGGAGGGTGCAGGATAAGAGGCCGCTGTAGTGACAGAGGAGGGTGCTGGATAAGCGGCCGCTGTAGTGACAGAGGAGGGTGCGGGATAAGAGGCCGCTGTAGTGACAGAGGAGGGTGCGGGATAAGAGGCCGCTGTAGTGACAGAGGAGGGTGCGGGATAAGAGGCCGCTGTACTGACAGAAGAGGGTGCGGGATAAGAGGCCGCTGTAGTGACAGAGGCGGGTGCGGGATAAGAGGCCGCTGTAGTGACAGAGGAGGGTGCGGGATAAGAGGCCGCTGTAGTGACAGAGGAGGGTGCGGGATAAGAGGCCGCTGTAGTGACAGAGGAAAGTGCGGGATAAGAGGCCGCTGTAGTGACCGAGGAGGGTGCGGGATAAGAGGCCGCTGTAGTGACAGAGGAGGGTGCGGGATAAGAGGCC
Organism: Crinia signifera; assembly: GCF_055691185.1. Taxonomy (NCBI): domain Eukaryota; kingdom Metazoa; phylum Chordata; class Amphibia; order Anura; family Myobatrachidae; genus Crinia; species Crinia signifera. The sequence goes on along the minus strand of NC_139222.1, from coordinate 17,130,620 downwards.
GCTGTAGTGACAGAGGAGGGTGCAGGATAAGAGGCCGCTGTAGTGACAGAGGAGGGTGTAGGATAAGAGGCTGCTGTAGTGACAGAGGAGGGTGCGGGATAAGAGGCTGCTGTAGTGACAGAGGAGGGTGCAGGATAAGAGGCCGCTGTAGTGACAGAGGAGGGTGCGGGATAAGAGGCCGCTGGAGGGTGCGGGATAAGAGGCCGCTGTAGTGACAGAGGAGGGTGCAGGATAAGAGGCCGCTGTAGTGACAGGGGAGGGTGCAGGATAAGAGGCTGCTGTAGTGACAGAGGAGGGTGCAGGATAAGAGGCCGCTGTAGTGACAGAGGAGGGCGCGGGATAAGAGGCCGCTGTAGTGACAGAGGAGGGCGCGGGATAAGAGGCCGCTGTAGTGACAGAGGAGGGCGCGGGATAAGAGGCCGCGGTAGTGACAGAGGAGGGTGCAGGATAAGAGGCCGCTGTAGTGACAGAGGAGGGTGCGGGATAGGAGGCCGCTGTAGTGACAGAGGAGGGTGCAGGATAAGAGGCCGCTGTAGTGACAGAGGAGGGTGCGGGATAAGAGGCTGCTGTAGTGACAGAGGAGGGTGCAGGATAAGAGGCTGCTGTAGTGACAGAACAAGGAGAACATGTGACTCTCTGTAATAGGTGATTATTACTCACCTGTGCTGGTATCTTTAGGGATTTCCTCCTCCTTACACTGCTGGTCACCCATTACTTCCGTCTCTTCTTCTCCTTCTGTATCTTCTACCTTAATATCAGTCACATCCGTCTCTTCTTCTCCTTCTGTATCTTCTACCTTAATATCAGTCACATCCGTCTCTTCTCTTTCTGTATCTTCTACCTTAATATCAGTCAGGCCTCCATCCTAAATAACAACAGTAATATATATGTGTATGAGACACACACAGCTTCTCTACAGATCATGTAGTGAGAACTCACTATGGTAAATCCCACCTACCTGATCCTCCTGTGGGGTCCTGTGAGTCTCCTCTGCACAGTGCTGGGAATACAAAGGACGGGGACATCTCTCTGGGGTATCTCTGTTACTGGGCCCATCTGTAGGAGACACACAGTGACTGAGGACATGGTATATATGTGATTATCCTGGGAATACAGAGGACGGGGGACAGCTCTCTGGGGTATTCCTGTTACTGGGCCCATCTGTAGGAGACACGCAGTGACTGAGGACATGGTATATATGTGATTATCCTGGGAATACAGAGGACGGGGGACAGCTCTCTGGGGTATCTCTGTTACTGGGCCCATCTGTAGGAGACACACAGTGACTGAGTACATTGTATATATGTGATTATCCTGGGAATACAGAGGATGGGGACATCTCTCTGGGGTATCTCTGTTACTGGGCCCATCTGTAGGAGACACGCAGTGACTGAGGACATGGTATATATGTGATTATCCTGGGAATACAGAGGACGGGTACATCTCTCTGGGGTATTCCTGTTACTGGGCCCATCTGTAGGAGACACACAGCGACTGAGGACATGGTATATATGTTATTATCCTGGGAATACAGAGGACGGGGACATCTCTCTGGGGGTGTCTCTGTTACTGGGCCCATCTGTAGAAGACACACAGTGACTGAATACACGCTACATATATACACATCAGATTATCTCCAGTAGAACGGGTCACGAGTCCAGTAGTCTACAAGGTGACATTACCACTATTTCTATATATCTCTTTCCTCAAATCTTTGCTGAGATCCCAAACGCAAAAAAAAAGTCTTGGTATAGGGGAATAATTATACTACATCTATTAGCTGGTTAATTAGAACATGTAAAAGATACCAGACAATTATACACAATGACCCATATTTTCCAGCAATGATAAATGTGCCTGTGCTTCTGTGCTATAGGAGAGGCAGGAACATGAGGGATATGGTAATGTACACAGACATCTCTAGGTTGTGCAGACCTGAGGGATCACCAGGTGTGTATATATATATATATATATATATATATATATATATATATATATATACACATATATATACACATATATATATATATATATATATATATATATATATTCCAGAAAGTTCCGCACCTATCACCAAAGAGTCACCACGGCGGTGCTCACTCCAAGGATAAATATCCAGACAATAAAGAGCAAAATGAAGAGGGCACTCACCAATCGTTGAATGTAGTTTGAAGAGAAAAAAATTTATTAATGCTTACATGACAGGGCTAACGTTTCGGTCTTACACAGACCTTTGTCAAAGCCAAGCAATACAGAGAGCAGGTCCTTCCACCATGAACACCCAATTCATACTGGCCACCCAAGCAGTATATATACCTGTTACACATCACATGGTATATCAATCAGCCAATCACAATCACATGGTATTAAACTCATATTTTAACAAAACTATATGGTTGCTAAACATGTTGTATGGAAAGTAGGCATTGCGTTATGTTAATCAAGGTCAATCATTATGAAAAAAAGGGAAAAAGGAATGCAGAAAACAGGGTAAATAAACCCACTTAGTAATAGCCGGAAGTAGCGTGCGTTCCACGCTGCTGGAACGCACGCCAGATCCCAGAAGTGCCCATAGACAATGTAATCTGCGTGCCAGAAATAAGTTATGCTGCAACAACATACATAAGTAGCGTAGGTAGCGCCTTATATCCTGCGCTGATAAAGTAAAAAGTGACTTACTCAAAAAACGGGGGACGAGTAATAACTAATACGCTGCCTCGTGAAACCAGGAAGTAACATGCGTTCCACGCTGTTGGAACGCATGCCGGATACCCGGAAGTGACAGTATCACACTGTCAGCGCAACACTGATAACCTCCCAGAGCTAAAGGGGAGATGGTTGAATAGCGCAGAGCGGCGCCCAAAGAGCTAGAGGCACAATATATATGCCTGCATTGCAACATAATATCAAAGGCACACAAAATTTTTTTTTTATATAAAATATGATAATAGCCTAATCGCTGGAGGCTCATTTATAAAGATATTGACAATGGGTAATCAACTCAATTAATTCAAATATACCTCTGATGAACACACGCTGCCACGTTACCAAAACAACCAGTACAAACATGATATATGATATACAGGTTAAACACTGCTATAAAGGTGGTCAGGTAAACCTCATAGTATACAAAAACAATTTATACAGAAATACAGACAAGACAAACAAATAACACATATATATAAAAAAAAGGGGTACTTATGTAGTATCTGGGCTGCCGATTTTTTGATTGTATGCCTTAAGTTAAGGCATACAATCAGATGCGATGCGATGCGATGACCCGATTTTTCCATAGGATTCAATGTTAAAATGGACTGAGTCCATTTTAACATGAAATTCAATGGGAAAAAGGGGTCCTTTTCATACCCCTACTATCCAAGTGGGCATGGAGTTGGATATAAACCTGTGGCGAGCGTAGCGAGCCACCGAGCCCGAAGCGTGGCGAGCGAAGCGAGCCCCGCGAGGGGACGGTATTCTGTGTCCGCTCGCCACGCTTCGGGCTCGGTGGCTCGCTACGCTCGCCACAGGTTTATATCCAACTCCATGCCCACTTGGATAGTAGGGGTATGAAAAGGACCCCTTTTTCCCATTGAATTCCATGTTAAAATGGACTCAGTCCATTTTAACATTGAATCCTATGGAAAAATCGGGTCCATCGCATCGCATCGCATGCGATTTGGTCGGGTGCGATGCGATGGACCCGATTTCAAAATCGGCAGCCCAGTTACTACATAAGTACCAAAAAAGGCAAAAGTCGACAATGTCGACCATAGCCCTCCATTCCAAGAGAATGGGTAAAATGTAACATAGGATGCCTCATCAGTATCCTATCTGACTCTACCAAAATCAGCTTAGGTTCACAAAAAAACGTTCAAAGAGTTATACTCATTCAATCCCTTCGGGGTAACCGTCCCCAATGTGGCAATCCATTTTGCCTCTCGCTGCTTTAGTTTTCGTTCTCGATCGCCTCCTCTCGGGAGTGGGGGTATATGGTCAATGACCATACATTTGAGGCTTGAGATGGAGTGTCCCATACGAAGGAAGTGTAGTGCCACTGGCTTATCACTTTTGTTTGTATCGAGCGCTTGCTGACGTACATCTGTCCACACGGGCACGTCAATGTGTAGATCACATGATTGGATGTACAGGTCAGCCTGTGACGTATCTGTATCGACTTGCCACTATGTGGGTGGGCGAATGTCGCACCCGAGGACATTGACCTACAGGTCGTGCAGTCAGCACATTGAAAGCAGCCCTTACGGCCAGGGGTAAGCCAGGTAGATGCTCTTTTAGCCGGTTGCAGGGTTGGTCTCATAAGAAGTTGTTTAAGGTTAGGACCCCTACGATATGACAACATCGGAGGCTTTTTGCTGATGTTCTGGAATTTGGCGTCGGACGTAATCACAGGCCAATGTTTTCTAACCACCTTTTCCAGGCGGTGGGAATCGGTGTTGAAGGTGGATGTGTAGATCATACGATCCTGGTCAAACACACGCTTTGTGTCCATGGCCCCAAACCTTGCTCTAGCTTTAGTCAGACAACGTTGGATGGTGTAAGGTGAGTACCCTCTTTCAAGAAAACGCTGTCCCATATCAGTCAGCTGTTCTTCCGCTAGAATATCAGAGCTGTTATTTCTCATAACCCTGAGAAACTGAGAGATCGGAAGGCTCTCTTTAAGAGAGGGCGGGTGGTGACTCGTGGCGTAGAGGACAGTATTCCGGTCGGTCTCTTTCCGAAAGAGGGTGGAGCTCAGTGTATGGCCATCCTTATACACGGTTACATCAAGGAAATTCATTTTTTCACTGTCGATGTTATATGTGAAATTTATCGGATTGTCAAGCTGATTAAGAGACTGTACCATCTCAAAAAATTCTGCCTTGGTGCCATCCCACAATAAAAACACATCGTCTATAAAACGTTTATAGAACCGTATTTTGGATCCAAAACGTGGCAACAGGATAGTACTCTCGTATTGACCCATATATATGTTGGCATATGCGGGTGCCAGGTTGGAGCCCATGGCGGTGCCCGTCCGTTGGATATAATAATCCTTACCATAACTAAAATGGTTTCTGCTCAGTATCACTGATGCTAGTGCCAACAAAAATTCGGACGGGGGACCACCATGAGCACCAACCTGGAGTGCCAAGCGTAAGGCCTCAACACCTCCCTCATGCGGGATTACGGTATACAAAGAGTTGACATCCATTGATGCCAACCACACACCCTCAGGGACCGGCCCAAGGTCCTTGATTTTAGATAAAAAATCAGACGTATCTTTGATAAAGCTTGGAAGTTGACACACCAGAGGCTGAAGGAAGCTATCGACAAAAACCGCCAGAGGCTGCAGTATCGACCCCATGGCCGATATAATGGGCCTGCCGGGGGGTGCCTCCAGCGATTTATGCACCTTTGGGAGCGTATATATAATTGGGCAGGTGGGATTATCAACTTTAAGATAGAGGGCGATCTTTTCATCTATCCATCGGTGTGTCACTGCCTCGTCAACCAGTTTGTCAACCTCTTTTTTAATCATAGGCATCGGATTAGGGGACACCAGTTCGTATGTGTTCTTATCATTCAATTGCCTCCGAATCTCACAGTCGTATTGGGACCAGTCTTGGACGACTATGGCCCCGCCCTTATCAGCCTGTCTAAAAACGATCTGGTCGTTTTTCATCAACCCTGTTAATGCATCTCTCTGACCAGGTGTCAAATTGTCAAAAATTCTTGTAGGGTTTTTTTTGCTCATGTCATGTTCAACCAGGTGTAAAAAATTTCTAATACTTGGGTTGTAGGATTGGGGGTCAAACCTACTGGGTCTATGGAACTCAGAGAGTATCACTGTTTCATCCATTTTCTCACTGAAAAATTCACGCAGACGCAGTTTGCGCCCAAATTTATAGTTATCGACGGTGAGGTCGAAATGGTCCGGCCTCACTGTCGGTACAAAAGAAAAACCAAGAGCCAAAACCTCACACTGAACCGGCGTTAGGGGGGTACTCGAGAGGTTGAAGATCACTTCGCTGCTTTTCATAGATATAGATCAGCCAAAGATTCTGAAAGTAATTATTCCAACTCTGATAGTGACTCTATCTCTACCAGGCCACCCAGGGTTCCTTTTTTAGGCCGTGGTACCCAGAAGTCATTAGGCCACCCACAGTCTGGGCCAGGAAATACCCAACAAGACGCGGTGGTAGGGGGTGGAAAAAGAACAAGAGACAGGAAAGCAGCGAAGTGATAAAGCAGAGGCGCGGGGTCTAAGCCGACAGTGGTATTCACCAGGGACCCCCGCAAGGGGATATGGACTTCGCTGCAACTGCCGACCAGGTCGCGGCCCTCTGCCCAGGTTCCCCTGTGAATTTTGGCAGGGTTTGAAACACAAGAGTCTTTTACGGGGTACTTAAACCATCGATGGTGGTCGATGGCACTGAATGCTATACAGCAACACAGAGGGTACTTGAGAGTGAGAGATGCGGCCTGGAAGCCGAGGATGACACGAGGGTAGCACAGGGGGAACGCAGGAGACACTGGAAACACTGGGGCGGCTAGGGAGCCGGTACTTGAGATCACTGGGGATCGCTGGAGCGGCTAGGGAGCCGGTACTTGAGATCACGGGCTCGCTGGAGCGGCTAGGGAGCCGGTACTTGAGATCACTGGGGATCGCTGGAGCGGCCTGAGAGCCGAGGGGAGACGGGCATGGAACCCACGGATAACCGGACACTGAGTAAGTAACCTGGGCTGCACGAGAAGACAGGATCACACGGCAGATGGAAACACGTGGAGACTTCTGGCAGGAGTGGAATGACCAGGGATGCTGAGAATGTCTTTGCAGACGGCCTGAAAGCCGGGGATGATAGCAGGCAGCCTGGGAGCTGCGAGGTGGCCTGGGAGCCGGGGTTGTCGTTGGCAGCCTGGGAGCTGCGAGGCGGCCTGGGAGCCGGGGTTGTAGTTGGCAGCCTGGGAGCTGCGTGGCAGCCTGGGAGCCGGGGTTGTAGTTGGCAGCCTGGGAGCTGCGAGGCGGCCTGGGAGCCGGGGTTGTAGTTGGCAGCCTGGGAGCTGCGGGATGGCCTGGGAGCCGGTGATGACAGTTGGCAGCCTGGGAGCTGCAGGATGGCCTGGGAGCCGGAGATGACGACCTGGGAGTCGTTGGTCTATGATATCGATAACCAGGAGAGAATGTCGGAGTCTCTGGAGGCACTTTGGAAAACAGTTGACACAGGATGTCGACAACAGGTGTATGTGTGACAATACTTGAGTGCGGCAACTGGTGGACGTCGGAGATGACACAGATGATGTTAGTCACCAGGGGACGACAGAAGCACAGAGTCTCTGGAGGCACTTTGGGAAACAGTTGACACAATGTCGACAATAGACGATAATGTGACAACACTTGGATGCAGCAACTGATGGACGTCAGGGATGACACGGATGATGTTAGTCAAGGATAGACGGCAGAAGCTGAGTGTCGACTGTGAGGTAGACAGTGCCTGTCGACAGATCAGGACTGTGGTGGTAAAAAGTCACTGAAAGGTTTGAAGGTAGTTTGGCCTGGGAGCCAAGGGGTCTAGCCTGGAAGCTAGTGGGGATTTGCTAGCCAGTGTCAGCGGTATCCTCTGCAGGGGATAACTTGCTAACTCAACCGCAGTGATGTAATTAGCAGGAGTCTCTGGAGATGAACGGAACCAGGTAAGTAGCAGCAGGACACTAGGAGAAGGTATCGCTGGAGACTGGATAGCCAGGAGCCTTGGGATTCTCTGTCTCTGGGGTAACCACACAGGAAGCAGAATGAACATTTGTTCAAGGCAAGGAGGACTCTGGGAAGCTGGCTTATATTCCTCCAGGTGATTACTTGATTGTCTGCAGCAGCAGACAGAACCAGGAAGTATGCCTTGAGTTACCTGGATCATGTGACTGGTGATGAACTCAGGGAGCCTCACTGGAGTCTTAATCACTGAGAATGCAGAGCAGCTGCAACAGCAGCAGCAGCTAGGAAACAGACAGGCATGGAACATCAGAAAATAATGTGAAACAAGTCAGGTTCATGACAGTACCCCTCCCTTTAGGGGTGGACTCCGAACACCCCAATGAACTAGGTAGGAGAGCTAAAGAACTCCCAAACTGAGCTTTTTCACAGATGTTCTCAGTTTTCATCTTCGGAACAGGTTGACCATCCATCATCGACAAAAACTGAACTTATTGGAGTATCTTCCTGGAGAAAAACATGGTCGGGAAGGATAGAACCTCCCGGGAAGGGAGTTTCATCATAACCTGGGTCATAATCGGAATCTGAGTCCAATTCTAATGGACGTTTATGATCCTTTCTCTTGGAGATATCAGTTAGAGAGTCCTGTAAATAATGTAAAGCAGAATAACCAATACAGATTGCAGAGTCTGAATGATCAGTATTCTTCTCTTTAGGGACAGAAGTGATGTTAGCTGGTACATCCATGGGACTAGAATTTCTCAAAGGACCTGTAGAAGAGCAGAGTGAAACTACACCCAACCTCAAGTCAGGAGAATGGGGTATAGAAACATCTTTAGTTCTGGAGATATGATGACTCTTAATATAGGGATCCTGGAAAACCTGGTCTTTTTCAAGTTTGGATACACCAGAAAATTGGGACTGCTGATATCCAGTGGGGGAATTCCAATTTTTTAATTGAGAAATGCTTTGATTTAATATAACTTGTTCTTGTTCAGAAAGTGATGGTGTTGTAGTGGATAAGCTCTTAGTGACCCTGGTGGAACTTTTCAAAGATCCCAAAGGAGCTGGTTTTGGAGGGAATTCTTTCTGAACTGCTTTTAGAAATGCCGAGAGGTCACTAAGTATAGGGTCCTTAGATTCGATGAGGGGATTAGCCCATTCCAAGGCTTTACCTTGGAAGGAGAGCAATAAAAGCTTAACTGCTTTAGCAGGAGTTATAACTATTGATGGATCAGAATCCATCTGTGCGAGGATTTTTTGAACAATACAGCGAAATTGGGCAAAATCATCTTCAAAGTATAATGAGGAACTACTTACAGTAGCATCTTTAGGTGAGGTACTTGGGACGATGGAAGAAGTCTCTGGGATTGTGGTAACAACTTCATCCGTTGGGAGCAGGCTGTCTATTGAAGAATTTGAACCTAAGCCCCCTTTTGGTTTTACAATGGGAAGTTCATTACTAGGAGGATCGGACTGAAGTTCGACACTGGGATAGGCGGAATCCGGGCTGGAACAGGAACGGACTGAATCCGGGCATTCAGACGGTCCATCTTGGACCTGGACTACACAGGATGTAGACATCATGGCACTGGAAGAAGAATGGCTTGGGTGCCATTTCTGGAACTGGAGAAACAGATACCCCTGCTGGGGTCAGAGCATCAGATGCCTCATCCGAGGCTACAGATATAGATGTTTTACTTGGGACTAAGGAATCTGAGATCCTTTTAGCGATGCGAGACTTGTACATCCTCTTCTGGTTCTCAGACTTGGAACTAGGAATATGCGTGACTGAGGCAGAGAACGTGGAAGCAGATGTTTCAGAATACTTATGCATAAGAGGCCTGCGGCATTGAGGCTTGTCACCCTTCCTGGATGTACAGAGGTTACAGTCTCTAATAAGGTGACTAGCACTGCCACAATAGAAGCTTAGGTGGAGCTGTCTGCGACGCTGGCGTTCAACTTCCGAGCATTTGGGATGCGAGAATCTAATGACTTTATCTTCACACTGCATGGAAGAGAATGGTTTATTTCTGAGGGAGTTTATAACAGGAGATTGTTTCCTTGCAGTGGGTCGAGCAGAACTTCTTGCGGTAACTTGTGTACTCTGAAGAATCTCTGGTATTAGCATTATTATAGTGGACAGAAGACTTTGCAGCTGTTCCAACAAGCTATGAAAAACACTCAGAGGCTCAGAATCCCTTTGACAAGGGAACTGGGAAATCCGTGGACAATTCATGGGTGACAGGGGACAGGAAACTGGAACAACCGGAGTTGAATTGGAACATGGACTAGAAGTACGCAGGAATTGCTGGAGATCGTCCAAACAGGAAGTGACAGCAGGTGATACAAAAAAATTTTGGGCAGTCGACGCAGGAGGTGTCAACGACTGCTGTATAGTGTCCAATCGAGTGGATACTCCCTGGAGACTCTTCGTTATCCACTGCTGAGTGGTTTCTTGGATCTTCATACGGGCGAAGACATCTGGAAGAGCCGCTGGTCCCACACTTGGGTCGTGAGCCGAGTCCATCGGCCTTGAACAATCTGTCGTGCACCGGGGTTCCTTGTGTTCCCGGCTGTGACCGTGGTGGACCAGTGGAGGGCGCTGGGAAGCAGGACACAGGAGGTTTGAGGTAGTCGGAACTCACGCACGGAGGATGGAGGAAGACGACCTGCCGGGGACACAGAGGATTGGCTGAGACCTAAAGCAGAGGCGCGGGGTCTAAGCCGACAGTGGTATTCACCAGGGACCCCCGCAAGGGGATATGGACTTCGCTGCAACTGCCGACCAGGTCGCGGCCCTCTGCCCAGGTTCCCCTGTGGATTTTGGCAGGGTTTGAAACACAAAAGTCTTTTACGGGGTACTTAAACCATCGATGGTGGTCGATGGCACTGAATGCTATACAGCAACACAGAGGGTACTTGAGAGTGAGAGATGCGGCCTGGAAGCCGAGGATGACACAAGGGTAGCACAGGGGGAACGCAGGAGACACTGGAAACACTGGGGCGGCTAGGGAGCCGGTACTTGAGATCACTGGGGATCGCTGGAGCGGCTAGGGAGCCGGTACTTGAGATCACGGGATCGCTGGAGCGGCTAGGGAGCCGGTACTTGAGATCACTGGGGATCGCTGGAGCGGCCTGAGAGCCGAGGGGAGACGGGCACGGAACCCACGGATAACCGGACACTGAGTAAGTAACCTGGGCTGCACGAGAAGACAGGATCACACGGCAGATGGAAACACGTGGAGACTTCTGGCAGGAGTGGAATGACCAGGGATGCTGAGAATGTCTTTGCAGACGGCCTGAAAGCTGGGGATGATAGCAGGCAGCCTGGGAGCTGCGAGGTGGCCTGGGAGCCGGGGTTGTCGTTGGCAGCCTGGGAGCTGCGAGGCGGCCTGGGAGCCAGGGTTGTAGTTGGCAGCCTGGGAGCCGGGGTTGTAGTTGGCAGCCTGGGAGCTGCGAGGCGGCCTGGGAGCCGGGGTTGTAGTTGGCAGCCTGGGAGCTGCGGGATGGCCTGGGAGCCGGTGATGACAGTTGGCAGCCTGGGAGCTGCAGGATGGCCTGGGAGCCGGAGATGACGACCTGGGAGTCGTTGGTCTATGATATCGATAACCAGGAGAGAATGTCGGAGTCTCTGGAGGCACTTTGGAAAACAGTTGACACAGGATGTCGACAACAGGTGTGACAATACTTGAGTGCGGCAACTGGTGGACGTCGGAGATGACACAGATGATGTTAGTCACCAGGGGACGACAGAAGCACAGAGTCTCTGGAGGCACTTTGGGAAACAGTTGCCACAATGTCGACAATAGACGATAATGTGACAACACTTGGATGCAGCAACTGATGGACGTCAGGGATGACACGGATGATGTTAGTCAAGGATAGACGGCAGAAGCTGAGTGTCGACTGTGAGGTAGACAGTGCCTGTCGACAGATCAGGACTGTGGTGGTAAAAAGTCACTGAAAGGTTTGAAGGTAGTTTGGCCTGGGAGCCAAGGGGTCTAGCCTGGAAGCTAGTGGGGATTTGCGAGCCAGTGTCAGCGGTATCCTCTGCAGGGGATAACTTGCTAACTCAACCGCAGTGATGTAATTAGCAGGAGTCTCTGGAGATAAACGGAACCAGGTAAGTAGCAGCAGGACACTAGGAGAAGGTATCGCTGGAGACTGGATAGCCAGGAGCCTTGGGATTCTCTGTCTCTGGGGTAACCACACAGGAAGCAGAATGAACATTTGTTCAAGGCAAGGAGGACTCTGGGAAGCTGGCTTATATTCCTCCAGGTGATTACTTGATTGTCTGCAGCAGCAGACAGAACCAGGAAGTATGCCTTGAGTTACCTGGATCATGTGACTGGTGATGAACTCAGGGAGCCTCACTGGAGTCTTAATCACTGAGAATGCAGAGCAGCTGCAACAGCAGCAGCAGCTAGGAAACAGACAGGCATGGAACATCAGAAAATAATGTGAAACAAGTCAGGTTCATGACACTCCCTCTATCCTTTGATGGTCACTAGGATACTCCCTTCCTGACTGCTACTAGGAAGCTCCCTCTATCCTTTGATGGTCACTAGGATACTCCCTTCCTGACCGCTACTAGGAAGCTCCCTCTATCCTATGATGGGTCACTAGGATACTCCCTTCCTGACCGCTACTAGGAAGCTCCCTCTATCCTACGATGGTGACTAGGATACTCCCTTCCTGAGTGCTACTAGGAGGCTCCCTCTATCCTACGGTGGTCACTAGGATACTCCCTTCCTGACTGCTACTAGGAAGCTCCCTCTATCCTATGATGGTCACTAGGATACTCCCTTCCTGACCGCTACTAGGAAGCTCCCTCTATCCTATGATGGTCACTAGGATACTCCCTTCCTGACTGCTACTAGGAAGCTCCCTCTATCCTACGATGGTTACTAGGATACTCCCTTCCTGAGTGCTACTAGGAAGCTCCCTCTATCCTATGATGGTCACTAGGATACTCCCTTCCTGACTGCTACTAGGAGGCTCCATCTGTCCTATGATGGTCACTAGGATACTCCCTTCCTGAGTGCTACTAGGAGGCTCCATCTGTCCTATGATGGTCACTAGGATACTCCCTTCCTGACTGCTACTAGGAGGCTCCCTCTATCCTACGGTGGTCACTTGGATACTCCCTTCCTGACTGCTACTAGGAAGCTCCCTCTGTCCTATGATGATCACTAGGATACTCCCTTCCTGACTGCTACAAGGAAGCTCCCTCTATCCTATGATGGTCACTAGGATACTCCCTCCCTGACTGCTACTAGGAAGCTCCCTCTATCCTACGATGGTCACTAGGATACTCCCTCCCTGACTGCTACTAGGAGGCTCCCTCTATCCTACGGTGGTCACTAGGATACTCCCTTCCTGACTGCTACTAGGAAGCTCCCTCTATCCTATGATGGTCACTAGGATACTCCCTTCCTGACTGCTACAAGGAAGTTCCCTCTATCCTACGATGGTCACTAGGATACTCCTTCCCTGACTGCTACTACGAAGCTTCCTCTGTCCTACAGCAGTCCCTAGGATTCTCCACTTCTTCATTGTCTCTTTTCTACATTGTTAAACTAATCTTAAGAAACACACAAAGTCAATGTTGTTGGTAAATACAGATTTTAATGTTATTTGTATTATATCCATGTGTTCTATACTGTAATTCCAGATGAAAAATGGCATACTAATATAGATACAATGTATCTTACCTAGATTTGACACAAACAACTAAGAATGTATTTAGGCACAGAAGCATTGTAACAGTTTTATGTATCTTACCTAGATTTGACACAAACAACTAAGAATGTATTTAGGCACAGAAGCATTGTAACAGTTTTGTGAATTAAAAAGTAAGTAACTGGGGGCGTGGCCACTGAGGGTATGGAGTAGCTGCTCTTCAGTTGAGCTTTCCGTCCTGATATCCTGTCTCACCATCCTGGACTCCCATGTAGCTCAACACCCCTGGACCCGCTGCTGTGTGCTGCACACTCTGCCTCACTTACCCGGCCAGATATTCCTGTGGGAGCATGGGGATGCATGAGCCACCGCCAGTGGTGTAACAATAAATCATGCACCCCCCCCCCACCGTGATCACTTTGACACCCCACCTCCCAGTAAAGACCCCCCCAAAACCACCCCCGCCTTACCTATCCGCCGAGTCTGGACCCGGTATCTGCAGATTTCTAGCCTGGTCCCAATGAAAATGTCCCTCACAAAATGGCCACCCCCTAACAGCAGAACCATTTTTAAGGATGCTAGAGGAGGCCCCAGCCTTCTCTAGCATGCTCAAAAACTCTCTGCTTTGAGGGGGCGGCCATGTTGCAAGGGATATTTTTCATAAGGTGCCAGCTGGGAGGAGCGCCGGACCAGGGTGTCCGCTCCCGGCACAGCAGATGCGGCAGCGTAGCAATACCTCCCGCAGATCCCCGGCACCCACACCTAGCCAGCACTTCCCCGCCGTCGCAGGGTCTGCGGTGCTATTGTTTACGCCACTGTCCGCTGCAATCTTGGTCCTGGCTACTCTCCTGCATGGCCACGATCAGAGACGTGCTGCTGCTCCTTCCTGGAGATTTCCGGAGCTTGCATGATGCCTCATCTACCACTGCCATTACATAGCTGGCTGCCAGCACACTGGACTCTGCAGTCGCTGCTACAGTACTAGTGAATCTCTTGATGTTACTGCTACTGGAGGGATCCTGTAACCTGCAGTTTTGAGCAGGGTGCCTGGGACCAATCTTCAATTTGTTATCAGGTACTGTGAGGACTTGCGAGATGCCCTCATTCAGTGAGCACTGTTGTTTCTCTGCTGCCTGCACTGCTGATTGGTGCTTCCATAATTATCCTATTCCACTGGTGGGTGTTAGTGTTGCTGCTGGCGGTGAGCTGTGCCTGTGTGGGTGGTGGATTTACTGCTCTTTTGCTGTGCCCTGTGGGCAATACACTGCCTTATTGCATCCACCTCTTTCCGTCAGGGACTTTGACCAGCTCCTGCTACATCTGTTGTTTGCTACACACCATTTTGCCTATCAACACTTCAAAAACTGCTCTTTCTATATCACTTATTTCTGAACTGCCCTTCCCACCTCACCTGGTTTTATATTCTATAATATCCTTCAGAGTTGTGATGGGGAAGTCACATCAAGTCTCGGCGGCGGCCCGCTTGAAGAAATTTTCTCGGACAGCCAATCCTAAGCAGACCCCGGCGGAACACGATCCCACTTCCCAGCCTCCCTCCTCTTCAGAATGTTCTCTGGATATTCTCCTGATGCCATGCTGCAGAGGGTGCTGGAAGTGGTGACGGCGAGCGAGGCTAGACTCATGGACCAAATTGGAAAAGTGCAATATGACCTGCCCGTTATTCAAAAAATGGCTGGTGGACACGTTTGGCGTGGATTCCTTTACCCTGCTATTTGTAGTAGAAAGAGCACATCATGTTCCCTTCCGACCGCTGCCCCCTGGTGTACCTCCT
Source organism: Crinia signifera (assembly GCF_055691185.1). Taxonomy (NCBI): domain Eukaryota; kingdom Metazoa; phylum Chordata; class Amphibia; order Anura; family Myobatrachidae; genus Crinia; species Crinia signifera. Next base: position 17,115,438 of record NC_139222.1, on the reverse strand, counting down.
TGGACATTCATTGCCAAGATTCTAAATGATCATGACGGGGCCCACATCTGATTAATGGCTCTAAGGTTTCTGTTTCCCAACTTTGCCTTGGAGATACAAAAGACCCGTACACAATTTCATCCGATCAAACATCGCCTGAGAGAATGGAACATTCCGTATGCCACGCTGTTCCCATCTAGGCTGCGTGTGGTCAATGATGGTGAAACCAAGATTTTTGTACTCCCAGGGAGGTGGCCGCATGGCTGGATACTCACGGGCCGGCAAGACAGGCCAGGTTGGTCGACCCCAATGAGTAACCCTTTTTTTTTCTATACCTTCTTTTACTGTTTGTGAGTGCAATAAACGAGGGGATAGACCAGGATCAGTTGAAAAAGCATAGTAGATGTTTATTGACATGCGCAAACATGGGTGTCTCAGACGCAAAGACCAATAGACGATTTCATTAAGGCCAGACAAGGTTTAAATAGAACTGGTCCAACCTACAAGAGGCTCAGCTGTGACCCGGACTAATCACAAATGATATACACCATATAAAGTCTTATTACTAAACACTAGAGACAGCAATATGCATAATTATAACCATGAAGAACTTCCTAATGGTCATGTAAGGGCCACATGTCAAAGATGATACTCCATCCATCATTCTACATATTCCTGAGCCCTATGTAGCCGCCATGTAAGCTCTATTCAAAGGCACATTTGTTCTAACACACGCAGTTCTAAGTAAGATTATACCATTACCTAAAAGGACAGCATATATTCTATTCTACAGATAATACTAGGGAACCCTTGATACATTCAGCTCCATATTGTGGGATCCATATTTCTCTGACAGTAATAATAAGGAATAGGCAATATAACAGCTCATACCTAGAAGGCTGCATACACATGGTTCTACCTCTATCTCTGCTCTGTATCATGGTCTGTGTGAGAATTCTACATAGGACAATGGGCGAACGCAAGTTGATTGACTGGCGCTGGGCGTAATAGTACTAGCACGGCGCCTGTTACGTAGTTAGCGTAGCGTACCTATCAAAATCAGCGCAGTGTTCCCACGGCCAGCGTAGTCAGCATCCCTGTCAGTATCAGCGTGAATTCGAATGTGTTCCTGAAACACCACCACTATCCACGCCAGCCCGAAGCGTGGCTAACCCCGCGGTACGTGTCCTCCCGACCTTTTCATATCCCCACTAATCACAGGGATATGAAAAGGTTGGGATATATAAAAATGGAGTTGAGGATTTGTGAAAAAGGCGAATGTTCAAACCTGCAGGTAGCGGCTCATTGAAAAAGGTCCATTGGGAGCGAAACGCGTTAGTGGACCTTTTGCAGCTCCTAGCAGATGCCCTTTTGATGGCCCATCAATACACCTATACCATCATCTCGACTATCTTCATACATTGGTGAGCTTATTAACACCAGGCTACAATCGGATCCTTGTTGCCGCTGGAAGCGCAGTCCCTTCACCAGGTATAGGAGATCAGTCACTGTGGGTGAGACGCAGTGCAGCACCACCTTACCAACAGATCATCTCCCTTGGAAGCCACAAACACCAGCTTTCTGTCGACGCAGGTGCGGCCGGTGAGAGAAGCTTGCCCTGCGGTGCGTCACAGCAGTCCATGTATATAATGGATTTCATATAAATACTATTCAGTGGACACAGTAGCAAAGTATATACCAGTGTTCATATATTTTATATTGTTTATTTTTTAATAAATACATTCTTATATTATAATTGATTAAAATTACATAAAATTAGCGCAGTGCTTCCATACAATTTCCATTTCTTTGTTAAATGTCCTGGGTGGTTTTAATCACATTACTAGCTGGGTCCAGTGTGTGATGCGGGTTTCTGATCTTTTATGTCAGCTCCAACCACGTATCTGCCCGTCTTGGGCCCTTTATCTGGGAGATGCAGTGCATTAAACAAAGAAAGCCGGGTCACCTGACCAAGAAGAGTAAAGAAGCGCACGAAGCAGCAGCACCCGATGTACGAACAGAGGACAGACGGGTCGAGGCTGGTAAGTAAAGCAAGGTCTGTCTGTGGGAGAGGTCTGTCAGCGGTCCTGCTCTCATCAAACACTAAGAATGTAAGCAGCGCCTGTGGTGCAGCGACAGCAGAACGCACACATCACACCTGGGGAGAGCAGCGGCATCGCTGACCGGATGACTGCTAGGTCTGGACCGACACAGCATCACATTACCTTCCCCTCCCTCCGCAGTCCTACCCGGGCAACTAGGATAACACTAAGAATGTAAGCAGCGCCTGTGGTGCAGCGACAGCAGAACGCACACATCACACCTGGGGAGAGCAGCGGCAGCGCTGACCGGATGACTGCTAGGTCTGGACCGACACAGCATCACATTACCTTCCCCTCCCTCCGCAGTCCTACCCGGGCAACTAGGATACAATATCCCAGGTCATATCTGACTTACCAATCACCATCATCTGGATGCAATCAAATAATGACTAATATCTGGATGCAGCTGACGGGACACCGCAGTCCGCACCAGAAACCAACACCAGCCAATTACTCATTTACATACTTTGATGGACACAAACTTTTTCAAAGAGTAAGACAGATCGCTGCTCGTTATGAATACTAACGAGCCACTAGCTGCAGGTTTGAACATTCGCCTTTTCCACAAATCCTCAACTCCATTTTTATATATTTTTATTGTTTTAGTTTTATAATTGAGCTCTAATCTTGCCTCCATACTGTTTTTATTATATGTTTCATTGCATTGCATTCTATATGTGTATGTGTGTCCGGTGTACAGATACAGACCGTGTTTTATACAAGTAAATGTTCTTTTAACCAGCAATCCATCTGCAGTGCTAAACATTTCCCATCCCTCCTACTCACAGCAATCAGGACCATCCACATGCGGGCAATAGTCACGGAATATAGCAATACACTGTTTGGTACCCGTTTCCTAGCAGGGCGCCCACTAAGCTATTTGCTTAGTGTGGCAAGCGTAGGGAGCCATTGAGCCCGAAGCGTGGCGAGCGCAGCGAGGGGACGCGGATTACTTTACATGTATTCCACGTCCCCTCAGCAATGCTTCGGGCTCGCCACACTTTATAACATCAACTCCACGCCAACGTGGATAGTGGGGGTATGAAAAGGTCGGAGGGCGCATTCCGCAACCGCTCGCCACGCTTTGGGGTGGCGTGGATAGTGGTGGTGTTTTAAGAACACACCTGTCAAATCATACAGCTGACACAGTAATGACGACGTGTTGACTAAGAACTGTCATTTACGTAAATCAATTAAAATGATTTTAAATGATTTGCCTCTGTGCCGCTTATTGCGCCATAAGCATGCGCCCCACATTCTCTCTACATTTTGGGTATGCACCCCTGTGGACGGGTCTATAAAATTGAACCTGTGATTGACTTGGGGCGTGCTGATACCCTGCAAGTTCCAGCGGTTCAGTGCTGTACGCCCTCCAGCAGTCACTGTAAATCATGGTGCCTGGCTCTACATTCTCAGTAATAGCCGCCATCAAAGTGCTGGCATCGCGTCTGGGCACCATGGTGAGGAAACACTGTCCCGTTTCCCTACAAATTCCCCCCCAAACCCACTGCTGTGGTAACAGCTGCCCGACATTACTCTTCCTTCTTACAAACATACTCTCATCAATCTCCCTGATGTGGCCTGGACCGCCGATACGGCGCATGAGGTCCATCGTACAAGCCTCCCGCATCCATCTGTTGTACAAAACAGCCGCCTTTTTGGATATGTCCAGCTGTGGCTGACAGTACTCAATGGATGTCAGCTCCTGGGCCCATGAGTATATAAAGCGCACCAAGGTGACAAACGATAAGCGGCACCCTGGAAACCAGTGGGCCGCTCTGAGGCTCACCTTCAGCCGGCAGCGCCACATACATTCCTTCACAGAAAGGCGCATTACGTGGCCATTCGCGCAATTCTGCGCCACCGGAAGGAGATTGTGTCCTTGAAAAAAGGCGACAACCTCCTCTTCCGTCTGAGGCAACGTAAACATGGTCATAGATGCAGCCATCTCATAGACTTTTGATAAATCACCCCCAGCTCTGAGGGATACTTCTACTCCTGTCACAATATCACCTCAGAGTGATTTCTGAGAGGATCTGACAGGGGGCGGGAATGACACGGAGCGGGAACATCGCATCACATCGCATGCTGCTGTAACGTAATGCGATGTGATTTCACTACGTTCGTGTACGTAAGGAAATTGGGCGCCCTGCTAGGAAACAAGTACCCACTGTTTCATTCTGGAAGTTATAGAAACAAGTGACAGATTGTATTTATACTGTAACAACAGCACACTGCCTGATTACCATCACTCCGCCCCACTACAGCATGTTAGAGATAGGGTACTGAGCACTGTTTCCCACGACAAACCATTTCTACATAACAAATCAGGGAGAACAGCCTGAGCCCCAGCAGCACTACCCGGAGCTTATATAGAAACATAACAACACACTCTGTGCGCAGGTAATCACCACATTTCCTTGAATTCATTTCTACCTTTGCATAGCTGCAATAGCATTTGCAGACATGCATATGGGCGGGAATGTACTTGTATGGCGGGTTGTGTACCTGGTCGCTGAGCTCTGAAAACTCACGGCCCAGTGATCAGGTCTGAATTACAGGTCTAAGAACATGGAAATGGCTTCTCACCTGTGTGAGTTCTCACATGTCGGACAAGCTGTGCTTTCCGGATAAAAGACTTCCCACACTCAGAACATTTAAATAGCTTCTCACCTGTGTGGGTTCTCACATGTTTAACGAGATCTGATTTCTGGGGAAAAGATTTCCCACACTCAGAACATGGAAATGGCTTCTCACCTGTGTGAGTTATCACATGTCTAACAAGATTTGATTTTGTGGTAAAACATTTCCCACACTCAGAACATGGAAATGGCTTCTCACCTGTGTGGGTTCTCACATGGATTACAAGATCTGATTTCTGGGAAAAACATTTCCCACACTCAGAACATGGAAATGGCTTCTCACCTGTGTGGGTTCCCACATGTTTCACAAGAACTGATTTGCGGGAAAAAGATTTCCCACACTCAGAACATGGAAATGGCTTCTTACCTGTGTGGGTTCTCACATGTTTAACAAGATTTGATTTTGTGGTAAAACATTTCCCACATTCTGTACATGGAAATGGCTTCACACCTGTGTGAGTTCTCTGATGAATGACAATCTCGCATTTACGATTAAAATATTTCCCACATTCTGTACATGGAAATGGCTTCTCACTTTTGTGAGTTCTCTGATGTGCAATAAGAGTGGATTTCATGGTAAAAGATTTCCCACACTCAGAACATGGAAATACATTCTCACCTGTGTGGGTTCTCACATGTTTTACAAGATCTGATTTCTGGGGAAAAGATTTCCCACACTCAGAACATGGAAATACATTCTCACCTGTGTGGGTTCTCACATGTTTAACGAGATCGGATTTCCGGGAAAAAGAATTCCCACACTCAGAACATGGAAAAGGCTTCTCACCTGTGTGAGTTCTCACATGTTGAACGAGATTTGATTTCTGAGAAAAAAATTTCCCACACTCAGAACATGGAAATGGCTTCTCACCTTTGTGGGTTCTCACATGTTTAACAAGATTTGAGTTTGTGGTAAAACATTTCCCACATTCCGTACATCGAAATGGCTTCTCACATGTGTGATTTCTCTGATGAATGACAATCTCACATTTACGATTAAAATATTTCCCACATTCTGTACATGGAAAGGACTTTTCACTTTTGTGAGTTCTCTGATGTGCAATAAGAGTGGATTTCTGGGAAAAAGATTTCCCACACTCAGAACATGGAAATGGCTTCTCACCTGTATGGGTTCTCACATGTTTAACGAGATCTGATTTCTGGGAAAAAGATTTCCCACACTCAGAACATGGAAATACAATCTCACCTGTGTGGGTTCTCACATGATTTACAAGATGTGATTTATGAGAAAAACATTTCCCACACTCAGAACATGAAAATGGCTTCTCACCTGTGTGGGTTCTCACATGATTTACAAGATGTGATTTATGAGAAAAACATTTCCCACACTCAGAACATGGAAATGGCTTCTCACCTGTGTGGGTTCTCACATGTTTAACGAGATCTGATTTCTGGGAAAAAGATTTCCCACACTCAGAACATGAAAATACATTCTCACCTGTGTGGGTTCTCACATGTTTAACGAGATCTGATTTCTGGGAAAAAGACTTCCCACACTCAGAACATGGAAATGGCTTCTCACCTGTGTGGGTTCTCACATGGTTTACAAGACCTGATTTCCGGGAAAAACATTTCCCACACTCAGAACATGGAAATGGCTTCTCACCTGTGTGGGTTCCCACATGTTTCACAAGAACTGATTTGTGGGAAAAACATTTCCCACACTCAGAACATGGAAATGGCTTCTCACCTGTGTGAGTTCTCGCATGTGGGACAAGCTGTGATTTATAGGTAAAACATTTCCCACACTCAGAACATGGAAATGGCTTCTCACCCGTGTGAGTTCTCTGATGAATGAGAATCTCGCATTTATAATTAAAATATTTCCCACATTCTGTACATGGAAATGGCTTCTCACCTGTGTGGGTTCTTACATGTTTAACGTGATCTGATTTCCGGGCAAAACATTTCTCACACTCAGAACATGGAAATGGTTTCTCACCTGTGTGAGTTCTCTCATGTAGGACACGAGATGATTTATAGGTAAAACATTTCCCACACTTAGAACATGGAAACGGCTTCTCACCTGTGTGAGCTCGCTGATGTGCAATAAGAGTTGAATTATAGGTAAAACATTTCCCACACACAGAACATGAAAATGGGTTCTTAATTGAGTGAGTTCTCTGGTGTCTAATAAAAACAGACTGATTTATAAAACATGTATCACACTCAGAACAGGTAAATGTGTCAGCACCTGTATGAGCTGTTCTATGTGTAGCAGTATCTGAGTTACCAGGAGAACAGTCCTCAGGGTTATAGGTATCAGGTGATTTATCTGCACTGTGAGGCACTGGCTGTATATTTAGGGTAATGGAGGCGTCTTCTGGAGAATCCTGTGTGATGTTATCTTCTGCTTTATAATCTGGAGACAGAATAAGACGTCCCTCCGAGGTATTCCTGCTTCTGTGTCCATCTGCTGGAAATAACATACAGATATAGAGATATCGCTCTTACCCTTTCCCCTCACCCATTTCATACTATTAGTGAGTACAAGTTATTCCGTTATAAATACTTTCCTACAGTACTAAATATCATGCAGCAAATAATGGGATTTATGTAGATGAGGTAACCCTTATTATATTAGTGCATTGGGAGACACTGAGGTATTGGGAGCCGGCAGTGTAAGAGACCTGTAAGACTGGGTGTCACTATTCTGCCTAACAAAGCCCCTAAAGACAGAATAGGAGTAAAGAACAGGGGAGAGGGGATAAACACTATTCAGGAATGAGAACAACAATCCTAACAAGGAGAACAGTAATATAACAGAACAGAAACAAAGAGCATAAAGGGAAGGCATAAGGGATGCCCCAAAGCTGGTCCTAAGGGCAAGCTGGCATCTCTGGGGTACCCAGACTGGTCACATTGGGTAAGAGCTGCACTGAGGAGCAGGTAACAGCCCAGCTGTAGTGACAGAGGAGGGTGCGGGATAAGAGGACGCTGTAGTGACAGAGGAGGGTGCGGGATAAGAAGCCGCTGTAGTGACAGAGGAGGGTGCGGGAGAAGAGGCCGCTGTAGTGACAGAGGAGGGTGCGGGATAAGAGGCTGCTGTAGTGGCAGAGGAGGGTGCGGGATAAGAGGCTGCTGTAGTGACAGAGGAGGGTGCGGGATAAGAGGACGCTGTAGTGACAGAGGAGGGTGCGGGATAAGAAGCCGCTGTAGTGACAGAGGAGGGTGCGGGATAAGAGGCTGCTGTAGTGGCAGAGGAGGGTGCGGGATAAGAGGCTGCTGTAGTGACAGAGGAGGGTGCGGGATAAGAGGCCGCTGTAGTGACAGAGAAGGGTGTGGGATAAGAAGCCGCTGTAGTGACAGAGGAGGGTGCGGGATAAGAGGACGCTGTAGTGACAGAGGAGGGTGCGGGATAAGAAGCCGCTGTAGTGACAGAGGAGGGTGCGGGATAAGAAGCCGCTGTAGTGACATAGGAGGGTGCGGGATAAGAGGCTGCTGTAGTGGCAGAGGAGGGTGCGGGATAAGAGGCTGCTGTAGTGACAGAGGAGGGTGCGGGATAAGAGGCTGCTGTAGTGACAGAGGAGGGTGCAGGATAAGAGGCCGCTGTAGTGACAGAGGAGGGTGCAGGATAAGAGGCCGCTGTAGTGACAGAGGAGGGTGCGGGATAAGAGGCCGCTGTAGTGACAGAGGAGGGTGCGGGATAAGAGGCCGCTGTAGTGACAGAGGAGGGTGCGGGATAAGAGGCCGCTGTAGTGACAGAGGAGGGTGCAGGATAAGAGGCCGCTGTAGTGACAGAGGAGGGTGCGGGATAAGAGGCCGCTGTAGTGACAGAGGAAAGTGCGGGATAAGAGGCTGCTGTAGTGACAGAGGAGGGTGCGGGATAAGAGGCTGCTGTAGTGACAGAGGAGGGTGCAGGATAAGAGGCCGCTGTAGTGACAGAGGAGGGTGCAGGATAAGAGGCCGCTGTAGTGACAGAGGAGGGTGCGGGATAAGAGGCCGCTGGAGGGTGCAGGATAAGAGGCCGCTGTAGTGACAGAGGAGGGTGCGGGATAAGAGGCCGCTGTAGTGACAGAGGTGGGTGCGGGATAAGAGGCTGCTGTAGTGACAGAGGAGGGTGCGGGATAAGAGGCCGCTGTAGTGACAGAGGAGGGTGCGGGATAAGAGGCCGCTGGAGGGTGCAGGATAAGAGGCCGCTGTAGTGACAGAGGAGGGTGCGGGATAAGAGGCTGCTGTAGTGACAGAGGAGGGTGCGGGATAAGAGGCCGCTGTAGTGACAGAGGAGGGTGCGGGATAAGAGGCCGCTGGAGGGTGCAGGATAAGAGGCCGCTGTAGTGACAGAGGAGGGTGCGGGATAAGAGGCCGCTGTAGTGACAGAGGAGGGTGCAGGATAAGAGGCCGCTGTAGTGACAGAGGAGGGTGCAGGATAAGAGGCCGCTGTAGTGACAGAGGAGGGTGCAGGATAAGAGGCCGCTGTAGTGACAGAGGAGGGTGCGGGATAAGAGGCTGCTGTAGTGACAGAGGAGGGTGCAGGATAAGAGGCCGCTGTAGTGACAGAGGAGGGTGCAGGATAAGAGGCCGCTGTAGTGACAGAGGAGGGTGCAGGATAAGAGGCTGCTGTAGTGACAGAACAAGGAGAACATGTGACTCTCTGTAATAGGTGATTAATACTCACCTGTGCTGGTATCTTTAGGGATTTCCTCCTCCTTACACTGCTGGTCACCCATTACTTCCGTCTCTTCTTCTCCTTCTGTATCTTCTACCTTAATATCAGTCACATCCGTCTCTTCTTCTCCTTCTGTATCTTCTACCTTAATATCAGTCACATCCGTCTCTTCTCTTTCTGTATCTTCTACCTTAATATCAGTCAGGCCTCCATCCTAAATAACAACAGTAATATATATATGTGTATGAGACACACATAGCTTCTCTACAGATCATGTAGTGAGAACTCACTATGGTAAATCCCACCTACCTGATCCTCCTGTGGGGTCCTGTGAGTCTCCTCTGCACAGTGCTGGGAATACAAAGGACGGGGACATCTCTCTGGGGTATCTCTGTTACTGGCCCCATCTGTAGGAGACACGCAGTGACTGAGGACATGGTATATATGTGATTATCCTGGGAATACAGAGGACGAGGACATCTCTCTGGGGTCTGTAGGAGACACACAGTGACTGAGGACATGGTATATATGTGATTATCCTGGGAATACAGAGGACGGGGGACAGCTCTCTGGGGTATTCCTGTTACTGGGCCCATCTGTAGGAGACACGCAGTGACTGAGGACATGGTATATATGTGATTATCCTGGGAATACAGAGGACGGGGATATCTCTCTGGGGTATCTCTGTTACTGGGCCCATCTGTAGGAGACACACAGTGACTGAGGACACGGTATATATGTGATTATCCTGGGAATACAGAGGACGGGGACATCTCTCTGGGGTATCTCTGTTACTGGGCCCATCTGTAGGAGACACGCAGTGACTGAGGACATGGTATATATGTGATTATCCTGGGAATACAGAGGACGGGGACATCTCTCTGGGGTATCTCTGTTACTGGGCCCATCTGTAGGAGACACGCAGTGACTGAGGACATGGTATATATGTGATTATCCTGGGAATACAGAGGACGAGGACATCTCTCTGGGGTATCTCTGTTATTGGGCCCATCTGTAGGAGACACGCAGTGACTGAGGACATGATATATATGTGATTATCCTGGGAATACAGAGGTCAGGGACATCTCTCTGGGGTATCTCTGTTACTGGGCCCATCTATAGGAGACACGCAGAGACTGAGGACATTGTATATATGTGATTATCCTGGTAATACTGAGGACGGAGACATCTCTGGGGTATTCCTGTTACTGGGCCCATCTGTAGGAGACACGCAGTGACTGAGGACATTGTATATATGTGATTATCCTGGAAATACAGAGGACGGGGACATCTCTCTGGGGTATCTCTGTTACTGGGCCCATCTGTAGGAGACATGCAGTGACTGAGGACATGGTATATATGTGATTATCCTGGGAATACAGAGGACGGGGACATCTCTCTGCGGTATCTCTGTTACTGGGCCCATATGTAGGAGACACGCAGTAACTGAGGACATGGTATATATGTGATTATCCTGGGAATACAGAGGACGGGGACATCTCTCTGGGGTATCTCTGTTACTGGGCCCATCTGTAGGAGACACGCAGTGACTGAGGATATTATATATATGTGATTATCCTGGGAATACAGAGGACGGGGACATCTCTCTGGGGTATCTCTGTTACTGGGCCCATCTGCAGGAGACACGCAGTGACTGAGGACATGGTATATATGTGATTATCCTGGGAATACAGAGGACGGGGACATCTCTCTGGGGTATCTCTGTTACTGGGCCATCTGTAGGAGACACGCAGTTACTGAGGACATGGTATATATGTGATTATCCTGGGAATACAGAGGACGGGGACATCTCTCTGGGGGATCTCTGTTACTGGGCCCATCTGTAGAAGACACACAGTGACTGAATACACGCTACATATATACACATCAGATTATCTCCAGTAGAACGGGTCACGAGTCCAGTAGTCTACAAGGTGACATTACCACTATTTCTATATATCTCTTTCCTCAAATCTTTGCTGAGATCCCAAACGCAAAAAAAAAGTCTTGGCATAGGGGAATTATTATACTACATCTATTAGCTGGTTAATTAGAACATGTAAAAGATACCAGACAATTATACACAATGACCCATATTTGCCAGCAATGATAAATGTGCCTGTGCTTCTGTGCTATAGGAGAGGCAGGAACATGAGGGATATGGTAATGTACACAGACATCTCTAGGTTGTGCAGACCTGAGGGATCACCAGGTGTGTGTGTGTGTATATATATATATATATATATATATATATATATATATATATATATATATGTGTATGTTATTAATACTCACCTGTGCTGGTGTCTGTAGGGATTTCCTCCTCCTTACACTGCTGATCCATCTCTTCTTCTCCCTCTATATCCTCTACCGTAATATCACACAGATCTTCCCCCTAATTACATATATAAAATCACATATATCTTACAGTCACTTTTTATAAATGTAATCTCTCTGGGTGCCGGACATGGTCCCGAAAGTCGGGATCCCGACTGTCAAAACGCCGACCCCAAAGTTGACAGAGTTCAGTGAACTGCGTTGGTGGCACAGTGAGCAGACCCCTGAGTGGAGTATACTGGCAACAAGACTCTTCCTCATCCTGGCTAAACCAAAAAGACTGGACTCCAATTATCTTCTTCACAGCTAAAATCTTTCATTCCACCACTGTGGGAAGCCCCACAAGGTCCGTGATCATCCTCCAGCGGCCCCTTACAATCATTCCGCAACCGCACCATAGTGAGGACTCTGGACCCAAGCCGGAAAAATCCCAACCACATTGGTGAGACAATTACAGCTGTAACCCAGTCATTCTAGTCAAAAATAATTCCCACCAGAAAACTCCCCCAGGGCTCACAAAAAGCTGCTCTTCAGAATGTACTTGTTTTATTTGTATTTAATAAATTGTTATATTATTGCAGGCAATCCCAACTCATTATTATATGCTTAATATATAATTAGCGCTGCTTACTGTATATATTGTGACCAGGCCAGATACACCTGTATTAGGGGAGGGTGCGTGATGTCAGCACCAGGCCGGATACACCTGTATTAGGGGAGGGTGTGTGACGTCAGCACCAGGCCGGGTACGCCTGTATTAGGGGAGGGTGTGTGACATCAGCACCAGGCCGGGTACGCCTGTATTAGGGGAGGGTGCATGACGTCAGCACCAGGCCAGATACGCCTGTATTAGAGGAGGGTGCGTGATGTCAGCACTAGGCCGGGTACGCCTGTATTAGAGGAGGGTGCGTGGCGTCAGCACCAGGCCGGATACGCCTGTATTAGGGGAGGGTGGGTGATGTCAGCACCAGGCCGGATACGCCTGTATTAGGGGAGGGTGCGTGACGTCAGCACCAGGCCGGATACGCCTGTATTAGGGGAGGATGCGTGACGTCAGCACCAGGCCGGATACGCCTGTATTAGGGGAGGGTGCGTGATGTCAGCACCAGGCCGGATACGCCTGTATTAGGGGAGGGTGCGTGATGTCAGCACCAGGCCGGATACGCCTGTATTAGGGGAGGGTGTGTGATGTCAGCACCAGGCCGGATACACCTGTATGGCTGGTTTCACACACTCCGGCTCCTGCCGGACGGTGAAATCCCGCATGGCCAGGGAGCCGTGCCACACACATTAGTTGTGAATGGACACTATTGTGTCCATTCACACGGGACGGCCACGGCCCGGCCGCACGGTTGCAGCCGTATCCCGCCACTGGAAGGGACGGCTGCCGGGCTGTGGCCATCCCCCTCCATGATAAACTAGTGTGTGCTCCCTGGCCGTGCGGGATTTCACCGTCCGGCAGGAGCTGGAGTGTGTGAAACCAGCCTATTAGGGGAGGGTGTGTGACATCAGCACTAGGCTGGATACGCCTGTATTAGGGGAGGGTGCAAGACGTCAGCACCAGGCCAGATACACCTGTATTAGGGGAGGGTATGTGACGTCAGCACCAGGCCGGATACGCCTGTATTAGGGGAGGGTGTGTATTGTCAGCACCAGGCCGGGTACGCCTGTATTAGGGGAGGGTGCAAGACGTCAGCACCAGGCCAGATACACCTGTATTAGGGGAGGGTGCATGACATCAGCACCAGACCGGATACACCTGTATTAGGGGAGGGTGCGTGACATCAGCACCAGGCCGGATACGCCTGTATTAGGGGAGGGTATGTAACGTCAGCACCAGGCCGGATACGCCTGTATTAGGGGAGGGTGCGTGACGTCAGCACAAGGCCGGATACGCCTGTATTAGGGGAGGGTGCGTGACGTCAGCACCAGGCCGGATACGCCTGTATTAGGGGAGGGTGCGTGACGTCAGCACCAGGCCGGATACGCCTGTATTAGGGGAGGGTGCGTGACGTCAGCACCAGGCCGGATACGCCTGTATTAGGGGAGGGTGTGTGACGTCAGTACCAGGCCGGATACGCCTGTATTAGGGGAGGGTGTGTGACGTCAGCACCAGGCCGGATACGCCTGTATTAGGGGAGGGTGTGTGACGTCAGCACCAGGCTGGATACACCTGTATTAGGGGAGGGTGCGTGACGTCAGCACCAGGCCGGATACGCCTGTATTAGGGGAGGGTGTGTGACGTCAGCACCAGGCCGGATACGCCTGTATTAGGGGAGGGTGCGTGACGTCAGCACCAGGCTGGATACACCTGTATTAGGGGAGGGTGCGTGACGTCAGCACCAGGCCGGATACGCCTGTATTAGGGGAGGGTGTGTGACGTCAGCACCAGGCCAGATACGCCTGTATTAGGGGAGGGTGTGTGACATCCGCACCAGGCCGGATTCGCCTGTATTAGGGGAGGGTGCATGACGTCAGCACCAGGCTGGATACACCTGTATTAGGGGAGGGTGCGTGACGTCAGCACCAGGCCGGATACGCCTGTATTAGGGGAGGGTGTGTGACGTCAGCACCAGGCCAGATACGCCTGTATTAGGGGAGGGTGTGTGACATCCGCACCAGGCCGGATTCGCCTGTATTAGGGGAGGGTGCATGACGTCAGCACCAGGCCGGATACGCCTGTATTAGGGTAGGGTGCATGACGTCAGCACCAGGCCGGATTCGCCTGTATTAGGGCAGGGTGCATGACATCAGCACCAGGCCGGATACACCTGTATTAGGGGAGGGTGCATGACATCAGCACCAGGCCGGATACGCCTGCATTAGGGGAGTGTTACACAGACTGAGGATAATGGTATGACAGCAGCACTTGCCTATCTCAGCCCCACAGTAACAATTTGCGGCAATATATAGTAATTCGGCTTCTCATATACTACTTCTACATACCCTCCATGACCCTCTCCAGGATGGACACATTGCTCTGTTTCTGGACTTCTCTCTTAATTTATGATTACCATCACCTGTGGTGAAACACCTTTCTTGTCCATTAATCTGTTTAAAACAGGTGATGACAATCATTAATCAAGAGGAAAGTCCAGAAATAGAGCATTCTGTCCCTCCTGGAGAGGGTCATGTTGGGAGGTATGCTTCTAATGCTGTACTTAGTATCCCCAAGTATTACACACACTGAGGATAATGGTATGACAGCAGCACTTGCCTATCTCAGGATTACTGATAGTAAATGTCACACAATGTGCCTTATGTGGAATTGCTGCACACAAATACATGTACAGCAGTGTCACATATACAGAGGGGGATTTCCCTGTACACGGCTACAGCTTGTTCAGACCACGGACTCCTAGCAATCAGGATCTCTCTATAAGTGCATGCAGTACTATGTATATAATAGGGGTATATTATGCAGCACATACACTGTATACAGCAATATGTACTGTGGGTATATCCCTCTTATATTCTCACACTGGTGTACTACACATATCACCAATTGTATACAAGGCTGATTATACACCATAATAACTGCTATATAAGAGGAATAATACTGTGCCACAGGGGCCACACACTGCTGGTAACAAGACTATGGCTGAGGGTGGGACAGGGCCCCGGTCGCTGTATTGGGATATATAGTTATGATGTCCCCCCTCAGCCTCAGCCCCACAGCAGCACACGTGTAAGGCCGGGAGGCGCCGTGTCCCCAGCAGCAGCAGCGCCCGGGCGTCACATAGAGACACTGTGTATCTATGTTGTCACCCGCTCCTCCCTATCCCGCACCCCTGTCTATGGGGACACTCACCAGCCGGCACCTGCTCTCACCCGGACACAACAGCAGGTCACACACAGTGTGCGTTTCCGCGAACTTCCGGTATCTGCGTTCCACTCTGCTTCCGGCTTATGCGGTCCAGGCTTCTCTACTTCCGGATTGTGTGTTTCATTGTATTCCGCCCCCCCGCTCTGAGTTTTTGGGCCCAGGATTGTTGAGGTTTGACCGCCCTTAACAAGTTGCGGGCTGTGGAGGATCCAGTGTTGTGTCCGGCAGCGTCAGGTAGTCACATCCAGTATTATTGTTACATTATATTCTATTAGTGTTATACAGGTGGCGCAGACTGTGGTGCTGTGCGGTTATAATGCAGGTGGAGCAGACTGGTGTCCTGAGAGTATTATATAATATATGTAGATCATACTGTTGTACCAGACCCACATACAGGACCCTTCCCACAGGGACACAGTTCCCAGCTCCTGGGCTTCACACTTTCATGCATAGTAATGTATGGTAACGTACTGTATCTCTTATATATTTAGCCATATCTCACTTATCCCCTGTGTGTATAACGTTCCCGCCCAGCGTTCTACACAGACCCCCCCCCCCCTCTAGGGAAAAGACCAGTGTGATACACACCACCACCCCCTTGACATCAACCCCCCCCCCCCCCCCCCCAGCCAGGGCTACAGTACACCCCCACCATCCACCATGGTGTAGACGAGCGGCACAGATATAATATCCCTGGTTTACAGTATGTATAGGGGGCCACAGATTCTGTGCTGCCGGGCGGTCATCATACAGATATAATATCCCTGGTTACAGTATGTATAGGGGGCCACAGATACTGTGCCGCTGGGCGGTCATCATACAGATATAATATCCCTGGTTACAGTATGTATAGGGTGACACAGATTCTGTGCTGCCGGGCGGTCATCATACAGATATAATATCCCCGGTTACAGTATGTATAGGGTGACACAGATTCTGTGCTGCCGGGCGGTCATCATACAGATATAATATCCCCGGTTACAGTATGTATAGGGTGCCACAGATTCTGTGCGGTCGGGCGGTCATCATACAGATATAATATCCCCGGTTACAGTATGTATAGGGTGCCACAGATTCTGTGCTGCCGGGCGGTCATCATACAGATATAATATCCCCGGTTACAGTATGTATAGGGTGCCACAGATTCTGTGCTGCCGGGTGCTCATCATACAGATATAATATCCCTGGTTACAGTATGTATAGGGTGACACAGATTCTGTGCTGCCGGGCGGTCATCATACAGATATAATATCCCCGGTTACAGTATGTATAGGATGCCACAGATTCTGTGCTGCTGGGCGGTCATCATACAGATATAATATTCCTGGTTACAGTATGTATAGGGTGCCACAGATTCTGTGCGGTCGGGCGGTCATCATACAGATATAATAGCCCCGGTTACAGTATGTATAGGGGGCCACAGATTCTGTGCTGCTGGGCGGTCATCATACAGATATAATATCCCTAGTTACAGTATGTATAGGGTGCCACAGATTCTGTGCTGCTGGGCTGTCATCATACAGATATAATATCCCTGGTTACAGTATGTATAGGGGGCCGCAGATTCTGTGCTGCTGGGCGGTCATCATACAGATATAATATCCCTGGTTACAGTATGTATAGGGTGCCACAGATTCTGTGCTGCTGGGCGGTCATCATACAGATATTATATCCCTGGTTACAGTATGTATAGGGTGCCACAGATTCTGTGCTGCTGGGCGGTCATCATACAGATATTATATCCCTGGTTACAGTATGTATAGGGTGCCACAGATTCTGTGCTGCTGGGCGGTCATCATACAGATATAATATCCCTGGTTACAGTATGTATAGGGTGCCACAGATTCTGTGCTGCCGGGCGGTCATCATACAGATATAATATCCCCGGTTACAGTATGTATAGGGAGCCACAGATTCTGTGCTGCTGGGCGGTCATCATACAGATATAATATCCCTGGTTACAGTATGTATAGGGGGCCGCAGATTCTGTGCTGCTGGGCGGTCATCATACAGATATAATATCCCTGGTTACAGTATGTATAGGGTGCCACAGATTCTGTGCTGCTGGGCGGTCATCATACAGATATAATATCCCTGGTTACAGTATGTATAGGGAGCCACAGATTCTGTGCTGCCGGGCGGTCATCGTACAGATATATCCCTGGTTACAGTATGTATAGGGGTCCACAGATTCTGAGCTGCTGGGCGGTCATCATACAGATATAATATCCCTGGTTACAGTATGTATAGGGTGCCGCAGATTCCGTGCTGCTGGGCGGTCATCATACAGATATAATATCCCTGGTTACAGTATGTATAGGGGGCCACAGATTCTGTGCTGCTGGGCGGTCAT
This sequence comes from Crinia signifera, assembly GCF_055691185.1. Lineage (NCBI taxonomy): Eukaryota > Metazoa > Chordata > Amphibia > Anura > Myobatrachidae > Crinia > Crinia signifera. The sequence goes on along the minus strand of NC_139222.1, from coordinate 17,097,569 downwards.
CATACAGATATAATATCCCCGGTTACAGTATGTATAGGGGGCCACAGATTCTGTGCTGCCGGGCGGTCATCATACAGATATAATATCCCTGGTTACAGTATGTATAGGGTGCCACAGATCCTGTGCTGCTGGGCGGTCATCATACAGATATAATATCCCTGGTTACAGTATGTATAGGGTGCCACAGATTCTGTGCTGCCGGGCGGTCATCATACAGATATAATATCCCTGGTTACAGTATGTATAGGGTGCCACAGATCCTGTGCTGCTGGGCGGTCATCATACAGATATAATATCCCTGGTTACAGTATGTATAGGGTGCCACAGATTCTGTGCTGCTGGGCGGTCATCATACAGATATAATATCCCTGGTTACAGTATGTATAGGGTGCCACAGATTCTGTGCTGCCGGGCTGTCATCATACAGATATAATATCCCCGGTTACAGTATGTATAGGATGCCACAGATTCTGTGCTGCTGGGCGGTCATCATACAGATATAATATCCCTGGTTACAGTATGTATAGGGTGCCACAGATTCTGTGCTGCCGGGCGGTCATCATACAGATATAATATCCCCGGTTACAGTATGTATAGGATGCCACAGATTCTGTGCTGCCGGGCGGTCATCATACAGATATAATATCCCCGGTTACAGTATGTATAGGGTGCCACAGATTCTGTGCTGCTGGGCGGTCATCATACAGATATAATATCCCTGGTTACAGTATGTATAGGGGGACACAGATTCTGTGCTGCTGGGCGGTCATCATACAGATATAATATACCTGGTTACAATAAGTATAAATATAACCAGGATTTAGCAGGTACGTGAATACAGATTTGCAGTGTAACAATGTAACAGACAAGAGAGAGGCTTCCAGTCCTGTGACGCTGACTGGGCAAAGTGGTTGGCTACTATGTAGGCTATTAGACTGGTCAGATCTCTGAGTGTGGTCCAGGGTATGGGTAAGTGGGTATGAAGGAATTGTGGGCAGACTGCTCGTGGGGCATATTAGGTAAAGTGATTGGGTCAAAGCGCCTTGAGTCCTGTTGGTGAAAGTGCGCTATATAAATTAGACTGACTTACTTACTAGAACCAGACGGGCCGTACAATACTAGGGGACAGACAGAATCCGGTCAGAGAGAGGCCAGAGGTCACACTGGGAGTCACGAAGAGGAGTATCATAGGAGTAAGCAAAGACTTGTCAGATGGATCAGATCAGAACACAGGGACTATTACAGAATGGATGCCGTAGTACAGGTGGCTAATACTTTGCCACTGGGTATTGCCTAGAGATGGCATTTTATAGGGTGTGGTACTAATGTGGCCCCAACATGAAGTTACATATTTGGTGCCTGTCCCTATAAATCTTACACGGGGCACCGTACACCTCCCTGCTGCCATCAGGGAAGGAGCCAGAGCCACCTATACTGGCACCAGGAAGGGGAAGCCCTGGTTATCACCATGGTCACTGGGCAGAAGGATGAGACGAATGATATTTCTCCTACATCCCATAGGGGACACTGACGAATAGTCTCTACGCTGGGTTGTGTTGAGGAGTCGGCACTTTAAGAAATCAGAAAGTAGCTGGCTCCTCCCCCCCCCATTTCCCCTACAGACCTAGTCTTATTAACCCCTTCACGACATATGACGTATATATACGTCATATGTCGGTTGGGGGTGAATCAAGCCAGCTCACGGAGTGAGCTGGCTTGATAGAGAGCAGGTAATGGCTGTATATTACAGCCATGTCCCTGCTCTCACGGCCACGAGCGGCGAGTTCGCCGATCGCGGCCGTTTAACCCTTTAAGCACCGCGGGCAAAGCGCCCGCAGTGCTTAAATAGCTGATCGGAGGGGGGGCGCCCCCCTCCGGCGCCGATCGGGGCCCCCCGCAGCGCGATCGGAGGGTGCCGATCGGTTGCCATGGTAGCCAGGGGTCTAATGTAGACCCCTGTGCTGTCCGTGTATTCATACCTATTACATCCTGCCTCAGGCAGGATGTAATAGGAAGTGAAAAAAATCACTACGTTCAGCCATAGAGCTCTATGGCTGAACCTAGTACAGGCGATCGCGCCCCCTAGTGGTCAAGTACACTAGGGGGCCTTGTAGTAAAAGTAAAAAAAAAAAAAAAATAAAGTTTAAAAATAAAAAAAAAATAATAAAATATTAAAAGTTCAAATCACCCCCCTTTCCCCATTTCCCAAATAAAAATAAATAAATAATAAAAAAAATAAACATATTTGGTATCGCCGCGTTCCTAAAAGTCCGATCTATTAAAATATAACATTAGTTATCCCGCACGGTTAAAGGCGTAAACGGAAAATAATCCCCAACGCCAAAACTACGCTTTTTGGTCGCATCGCCTACCCAAAAAAAAATAGCTAAAAGAGATCAGAAAGTCGCCCATATCCCATAATGGTATTAATTAAAAAGTACACTTCAGCCCGCAAAAAATGAGCCCTCACCCAGGTCCGTAGGTGGAAAAATAAAAAAGTTATAAGCCGCAGAACATGGCGACGCGACGCAAATTCGAAAAACCGTAACATTTTCTATTTTTTTTTTTAGTGGTAAAATGTAACGAAAACTATATAAGTTTGGTATCACCGGAATCGTAACGACCCATAGAATAAAGATAACCCATCATTTTAAACGAACTATGAACTCCAAAAAAACCGTAACCAGCGCAAAATTGTGGAATTGCGTTTTTTTTTTTTTTTACCCCACATTGAATTATTTCCTGATTCCCCAGAATATTATACGGTATAGTAAATGGTACCATTAGAAAGTACAACTTGTCCCGCAAAAAAAAAGCCCTCATGTGTCTATATAGCCGGAAAATTAAAAAAGTTACGCTTATTTGAACACAAGGAGGAAAAAAAAAAAAAAAATTACCTTAAAAGGCAATGTCGTGAAGGGGTTAAAGTGCCCAGAGGAGTCGGTCCACTGGGCCTGGGCTCTGGTAGGGAGCTCAGATTTTTTATTCTTTATTTTTTTATTTTTGCTTTTTATTTTTACTTTTATTTTTACATTTATTTTCCTTCAGGCAGTCAGTCTCGGCTGACTACCTGTGCTGTGAGAGCCCCCCGGGAGAGACAGGACACTGCTGCATGCAGCGCGCATCTCTGTCTCTGACCACCAGCGCATCGGCGCTGGGGTACCCGCCGCTGCTGCGTGCGGCTGGCGTCCCGGGGGGTAGCCGCAACGAAGACAGCCGGCAAGGGCGGCTGCTGGACCAGCTTAGAACGCTGGTCCAGCTTGAAAAGGAGGCGGTGTATACGGGCTCAGCGCCACTTACTTAGCGCGCGCTGCAGCCGGAAGGTCGGGGGGCGGAGCTTCCCTCTGGCGCCTTGGATGACGGACACCTCCGGGATCAGGCGCCATCTTGACCAAGCTGCCGCTTCTAGACCAGGCTGTGCCTCTAAGGGTCCCTCCTGACCAGGACACCTGGGCGACGTTCCTGCTCCACGCTGGGGTCTCTGCGCTGGGGTGAGTGACAGCCCCACTGGGGTTTTCTTTTAAAGGCACAGTGGGCTTCAATTTGGGGTTGGTTGGCTCCTCCCCCCTAAATTGTGTACCTTTTCCTCCACCTCTACCTCTGTCTTCTCTCCCCCCCCCCCCCCCAAGTGGCTGGGAGTGATTGTGAGGGGTTATTGTTTATTTTGAGGGGGTGTGGGTTCTTTTTTGCCTGTATTGCAGCACTATGTCTCAGGACAAGCCATCCACTCACAGCAAGGCAGCTGTAAAATTGTACAACTGTAAGCTGTGTAAGCAGCAGTACACTCAACATGTTAAAGGAGTGTCTCTGTGTGAAGGCTGTCACAAATTGTCCTCTATGCACAATGTAGCTGAGCAAGCAGCCCAGGCTGTGTCAGGTACTTCTACCTTGGACACGCAGGGGGTTACTAATGTTTTGTCCACCCTGGCAGCTGAATTGGCTGCCTCACGTAGGGACAGGGAAATTTTACGTTCCCATTTGTCCGCCATGGGCACAGAACCCACGTGGGCCAGGGATCTGGTGAGATCAGTGGATTCACTGGTCAAATCAGTATCTCTGTCTTCCTCGGCCCCGTCGGTTGTGGCCCCTCCTCCCCTGAAGAAGAGGAGTTTACATCTAGTTCTGCAGGATGATTCCACGGACGAGGACCCGGTCGATCCTCAGGTTGGGGATGACGACGACGGCGGGGTCTATGCGGACCCACCTGAGGATGATCCACAGGATCAACCCCAGGGCATAGAAGCCTTGATCTCTGCGGTAAGGTTTACCTTAAAGGTGGAAGAGGTGGTGGCTCCGACCCAGATTTCCATTTTTGGAGGGTCTGAAAAATCACAGGTTACTTTTCCAGATTCGGCGGAATTGGAGAAGCCGCTGCTCAAAATCTGGAAAAACCCGGATAAGAAGTTCTAGATGTCCAGACGTTTGAGGGCCCTTTATCCCTTCCCAGCAGATTCCAGGGAGAAGTGGGAAATTCCCCCCCAGGCCGATGCCTCGGTGTCTAGACTCTCCAAGAAGGCCACCCTTCCTATTCCAGGGGCGGTGTCTTTAAAAGACTCGGCGGAAAGACGGATCGAGACCCTTTTGAGAAATATTTTTTCAACAGCGGGAGTTCTTCTGCGCGCGGCCTTTGTTGCTTCTTGGGTCAACAGGGCGATGGAGAAGTGGGCTGAGGAACTCTCTAGGGGTCTCCAGGAAGGTCAGCCAAGAGACGAACTTGTACCTATAGCGGAAAATATCAGCGAGGCTGCGGCGTATCTGGGAGAGGCTGCAAAAGATTTGGCTGCGTTGGGGGCCCGTGTTTCAGCCCTTTCGGTGACGGCTCGTCGCTCCCTCTGGCTCAAGTCCTGGCAGGCGGAAGCCGAAACCAAAAAGGCGGTCGAGGCTCTCCCGTTTGTGGGTGATGGTTTGTTTGGTGCCGAATTGGACAAACTCATCGCTCAAGCGACCGGGGGAAAATCCACTTTTCTTCCGTCTGCGGCTCCTCCCCCTCGGAAGCAATTCCAGGGCCCGTCCTTTCGTTCCTTTCGGTGCACCCCAAAATTCAGGGGAAAACAGAGAGGAGCGTATGGCGCTCAGAGAGGTCGAGGCAGAGGCTTTGGTACCGTCGCCTCCACGAGTTCTTCAGCTTCCCGCAGACAGGATCCCAAGCCAGCGGATAAACCCCTGGCATGACGCTCTGCCCTCCTTCCTGGGGGACCCCAGGGTAGGAGCTCGTCTGTGAGACTTCAGGGATGTTTGGACTGTGTCTTGCAGGGACAACTGGGTACGAAACGTTATAAACGTGGGTTACCAGTTGGAATTCGTTCACAGTCCTCCCCTGCGATTTTTCACTACAGGCCTTCCTCATCTCCAAAAAGACCAGGAGGTCTTGTTTTCAGCGATAAATCGCTTGTTGGACTCTAGAGTCATTCTGTCAGTCCCGGTAGACCAGCAAAAATACGGCTTCTATTCTCATCTTTTCGTGGTCCCCAAGCCGGATGGTTCAGCGCACCCTATCCTGAACCTAAAAACACGGAACCTCTATGTCGCTTACAGAAAATTCAAGATGGAATCTCTGCGCTCGGTGATTGCCAGTCTCGAACCCGAGGAGTACCTCATGTCCTTGGATATAAAGGATGCTTATTTGCATGTCCCAATCTACGAACCTCAACCTTTCTGCGGTTTGCAATCAAGGACCAACACTTTCAGTTCCGGGCGCTGCCCTTTGGTCTGTCGTCAGCTCCCAGAGTCTTTACGAAGATTATGGCAGTGATGGTGGCAGAACTGCATTCCTTGGGAATAACGATCATTCCCTATTTAGACGACTTGTTGATCAAGGCTCGGTCTCCGGACCACTTAATTCAGGATGCACAGAGGACTTGCAAGTTTCTGGTGCAATGTTTCGAACAGGAGAAGAAAAAGGGACTGCTTTAGGGGGAACGCACTGAAAAAATAAAGTCATAAAACATAACTTTTAATTTTTTATCATTAATAATCCCACAATGAATTTATTTGGGAATGCAGCGAAAAGATAGAGGTTAAAATCAAAACATACAAACATATACACACTATGTGCTCAAAGATAAGAAATATGTGTCTTTAAAATTACACTTGAATCCTATCTGAAAATGACCTGTTTAATTGTAGCCCGTGATGTAATGGTGTACACAGTGAATTATACCCTTATTGGAATGGGTTTATTGGCTATTTGCAATAAAGAAAAAAAGGAGAAATTTCTTATACTTTCGCTTCTATAGACCACCCCTTGTTCATCATTTTACACAGAGATTGGATCACAGAATTATTGGTTAGAGGGAAAACTGTTCTCCGTCTTACACCTTTATTGGTGGACAGAAACTCGGTGCCACCTGCTGGTGGTTAACCGTAACAGTTCTCAGTGTATTATTTAATTGTGATTATCTCAATACTTGTCATTTGGTGCCACCTTCTGGTGGTTAGCTGAACCAAGTGAAATTTTGGTCAGACTCAGTTTGTTACTGTGATGGTCTGCTAGTTTTATTGGTGGTCACAAAGAAGGAGTACAGAGAGAAATTTTATTATGATGTCTTATTTAGCATGTTTTTATAGCACCAAAACCCAATTTCCAGGAGTTTTTTAAGCGGTATATATTTCACAATATCTAGGGTTATTTAGAGCGCCCAGGTAGGTATATTGTGTTGAGAAGTGGGATTTAAATTATCCCCTATTTACTCAAGGCAATAGCCCAAACACACCTGTTAGGTGGTTTCTACCTGCTTCACCTCTGGTGTTTGTTTATCAGCACCTGGGTGGACTAGTTGCGCCCTAATACATTCACATCACAAAATTAACATTTTAGGCTAACAGGCATGTCAGATGGTAGGTGTTTAGCCAACGCAAGCGTTTCGCTGACTTTTCAGCTTTTTCAAGGCCTTGAAAAAGCTGAAAAGTCAGCGAAACGCTTGCGTTGGCTAAACACCTACCATCTGACATGCCTGTTAGCCTAAAATGTTAATTTTGTGATGTGAATGTATTAGGGCGCAACTAGTCCACCCAGGTGCTGATAAACAAACACCAGAGGTGAAGCAGGTAGAAACCACCTAACAGGTGTGTTTGGGCTATTGCCTTGAGTAAATAGGGGATAATTTAAATCCCACTTCTCAACACAATATACCTACCTGGGCGCTCTAAATAACCCTAGATATTGTGAAATATATACCGCTTAAAAAACTCCTGGAAATTGGGTTTTGGTGCTATAAAAACATGCTAAATAAGACATCATAATAAAATTTCTCTCTGTACTCCTTCTTTGTGACCACCAATAAAACTAGCAGACCATCACAGTAACAAACTGAGTCTGACCAAAATTTCACTTGGTTCAGCTAACCACCAGAAGGTGGCACCAAATGACAAGTATTGAGATAATCACAATTAAATAATACACTGAGAACTGTTACGGTTAACCACCAGCAGGTGGCACCGAGTTTCTGTCCACCAATAAAGGTGTAAGACGGAGAACAGTTTTCCCTCTAACCAATAATTCTGTGATCCAATCTCTGTGTAAAATGATGAACAAGGGGTGGTCTATAGAAGCGAAAGTATAAGAAATTTCTCCTTTTTTTCTTTATTGCAAATAGCCAATAAACCCATTCCAATAAGGGTATAATTCACTGTGTACACCATTACATCACGGGCTACAATTAAACAGGTCATTTTCAGATAGGATTCAAGTGTAATTTTAAAGACACATATTTCTTATCTTTGAGCACATAGTGTGTATATGTTTGTATGTTTTGATTTTAACCTCTATCTTTTCGCTGCATTCCCAAATAAATTCATTGTGGGATTATTAATGATAAAAAATTAAAAGTTATGTTTTATGACTTTATTTTTTCAGTGCGTTCCCCCTAAAGCAGTCCCTTTTTCTTCTCCTGTTCGAAACATTGTAAGCCTGACTGCTGGGAACAGCACCCCCTCTTACCTATATATGAAAATTGGGGTGTTCTCTCTGAGAAAAATTTGTAAAATACCTGGTGTGCAGGCGTGCAAACTAGCTTCCTAGTGAAGCCACAATACGCCTAAGTTTCTGGTGCAGCATGGCTGGATTTTGAACATTCAAAAATCACAACTGTGTCCCTCTCAGAGACTGACGTTTCTGGGTCTCATTCTGGATACCAGGCAGCAATGGATTTTTCTTCCACTGGACAAAGTGCTTTCCATCCAAGAACTCACGAGGAAGGTGTTGCATCACCGGCAGGTGTCGATACATCTTTGCATCCGCGTACTAGGAAAGATGGTGTCCTCCTTTGAGGCTCTTCCGTTTGGTCCATTTCATTCTCGGACCTTTCAGCTGGACCGCCTGTCCCAATGGTCGGGGTCACACATTCACATGTACAGGATGGTGACTCTGTCGGCCTTGACCAGGCTTTCTTTGCAATGGTGGCTCGATACCTCTCACCTGTTGGAGGGCAGGCCATTCAGAATATTCAATTGGATTACATTGACGACCGATGCCAGTCTTCGAGGCTGGGGTGCGGTTGTCGACTCCCACCGGTTTCAGGGTCGATGGTCAGCTCAAGAAGCGCGTCTCCCGATCAATCTAAAATCCAGGCCATACGACTGGCTCTCTTCAAAGCCACACAATTTCTGCGAGGAAAGGCGGTCTGGATTCAGTCCGACAACGCCACGGCGGTAGCGTACATAAATCGTCAAGGGGGGACCCGCAGTCGTCGAGCCATGCGGGAGGTTCGACCGGTTCTACAGTGGGGGGAAGGTACGCTTTCGCCTTCTCAGCCATCTTCATCCCAGGGGTGGAGAATTGGGAGGCAGATTTTCTCAGCCGTCACGACTTGGATCAAGGGGAATGGTCGCTTCACCCGGAGGTGTTTGCTCAGATAGTACATCGCTGGGGATTGCCCCAGATAGACATGATGGCATCCAGAAGGAATTGCCAGGTTCCGTTGTATTGTTCCCGAACGAGGGATCCGGCAGCAGTGGCGACGGACGCTCTGAGCGCGTTGTGGGACTTCGCTCTCATTTACATCTTCCCTCCGTTTCCTATGCTTCCACAGGTTCTTAAACGGATCAAGCGAGAGAGAGCGACTGTAATTCTAATAGCTTCGGACTGGCCACGTCGAACGTGGTACACAGATCTACTGAAAATGTTAGCGGATCGTCCCTGGCAACTTCCTCTTCGGTCAGATCTTCTGCGTCAAGGACCGTTCGTTTACCAAGACGCGGCTTCGTTTGACGGCGTGGCTGTTGAATCCTTGTTGCTGAAAAGAAGAGGAATTCCTGAGGACGTGATCCCTACTATGCTGCATGCCAGGAAAGAGGTCACGTCAAAACACTACCATAACATCTGGAAGGGGTATGTAGCGTGGTGTGAACGTCGTTCCTTGCCGGCTGCAGTTTTTAGCCTTTCTCGACTTCTTTCTTTCCTGCAGGCTGGGCTCTCGGCGGGCTTACGTCTGGGGTCGTTAAAAGTCCAGGTGGCAGCTTTGTCTGTTTTCTTCCATTGAAAACTGGCTTTCCTTCCGGAAGTGCAGACCTTTTTTACGGTGGGTTATGCGCATACAGCCTCCGGTAAGGGGGCCTGTAGAGCCTTGGAATTTATCGCTGGTATTGGACTATCTCAAATCAGACGTGTTTGAACCGTTGAACTCCATTGAGTTGCGTTTGCTAACATGGAAGACAGTTCTTCTGTTGGATTTGGCCTCAGCTAGGAGAGTTTCTGATCTGAGTGCACTCTCCTGTCGTTTACCATTTTTGGTGTTTCACGAAGATAGGGCGGAATTGAGGACTCGTCTGGATTTCCTCCCTAAAGTTGTGACTGCTTTTCACATCAATCAGCCGATTGTTGTACCATCCTTGAAGGATGATGGAGCACGTTTGGATGTTGTTAAAGTGCTTAAAGCTTACGTGGACAGGACCGCATCCTTCCATAAGTCTGATAACCTCTTTGTCTTGTATGATGCCGGCAAGAGAGGTTGGCCAGCGTCAAAGCAGTCTTTGGCTCGCTGGATTAGGCTGACAATAAAACAAGCTTATGTTTATTTTCAGGAACTTCCACCCAGGAGGGTGACCGCTCACTCCACTAGGTCGGTGGCACCTTCTTGGGCCGCGGCTAGAGGGGTCTCTCTGCAACAGTTGTGCAGGGCGGCCACTTGGTCAGGACCAAATACTTTTCTGAAGTTTTATAGGTTTGATACGTTTGCAGCTTCTGCGGCGTCATTTGGGAGAGCAGTTCTCCAGGATTCCCAGCGCCGTCCCACCCGGGATGGTAGCTTTGGGACATCCCCAGCGTAGAGACTATTCGTCAGTGTCCCCTTTGGGATGTAGGAGAAAATAGGAATTTGGTACTTACCATTAATTCTCTTTCTCCGAATCCATAGGGGACACTGACCGCCCACCCGGCGCTTACCCTTTGGTGAGTATAGTTAGGGAGCATTAAAAGGGTGGGTGTGTTAAATGCAACTTGTTACTGTTGTTTCTGTTATGTGTTCTGTTCTATTTTCTGTTGTTTTCTTCTGTTTGTATCCCTCTTCCAGGGGTCCCTGTCCTCTCTCCTCCTCTCTGGCACAGTTCACTAAGACTGGGTCTGTAGGGGAAATGGGGGGGGGAGGAGCCAGCTACTTTCAGATTTCTTAAAGTGCCGACTCCTCAGCTAGCACACACAACCCAGCGTAGAGACTATTCGTCAGTGTCCCCTATGGATTCGGAGAAAGAGAATTAACGGTAAGTACCAAATTCCTATTTTAGTACTGTGGGAAAGTAATTATAACTGAATAACTTGTACTCACTAATAGTATGAAATTGGTGAGGGGAAAGGGGAAGAGCGATATTTCTATATCTGTATGTTATTTCCAGCAGATGGACACAGAAGCAGGAATACCTCGGAGAGACATCTTATTCTGTCTCCAGATTATAAAACAGAAGATAACATCACACAGGATTCTCCAGAAGACGCCTCCATTACCCTAAATATACAGCCAGTGCTTCACAGTGCAGATAAATCACCTGATACTTCTGATTCTGAGGACTATTCTCCTGGTAACTTAGATACTGCTACACATAGAACAGCTCATACAGGTGCTAACACATTTACCTGTTCTGAATGTGATACATGTTTTATAAATCAGTCAGTTTTTGTTAGACATCAGAGAACTCACACAGGTGAGAAGCCGTTTCCATGTTCTGAGTGTGAGAAATCTTTTATCAGGAAATCAGATCTAGTTGTACATGTGAGAACTCACACAGGTGAGAAGCCGTTTCCATGTTCTGAGTGTGGAGAATCTTTTATCAGGAAACCAGATCTAGTTGTACATGTGAGAAGTCACACAGGTGAGAAACCATTTTCATGTTCTGAGTGTGAGAAATCTTTTATCAGGAAAGCAGATCTAGTTGTACATGTGAGAAGTCACACAGGTGAGAAGCCGTATCCATGTACAGAATGTGGCAAATGTTTTAAGCAGAAATTCATGCTTGACCAACACGTGAGAACTCACAAAGGTGAGAAGCCGTTTCCATGTTCTGAGTGTGGGAAATTTTTTATCAGGAAATCAGATCTAGTTGTACATGTGAGAAGTCACACAGGTGAGAAGCCATTTTCATGTTCTGAGTGTGAGAAATCTTTTATCAAGAAATCAGATCTAGTTGTACATGTGAGAAGTCATACAGGTGAGAAGCCGTATCCATGTACAGAATGTGGCAAATGTTTTAAGCAGAAATTCATACTTGACCAACACGTGAGAATTCACACAGGTGAGAAGCCGTTTCCATGTTCTGAGTGTGGGAAATTTTTTATCAGGAAATCAGATCTAGTTGTACATGTGAGAAGTCACACAGGTGAGAAGCCATTTTCATGTTCTGAGTGTGAGAAATCTTTTATCAAGAAATCAGATCTAGTTGTACATGTGAGAAGTCACACAGGTGAGAAACCATTTTCATGTTCTGAGTGTGAGAAATCTTATCTCAGGAAATCAGATCTAGTTGTACATATGAGAAATCACACAGGCGAGAAACCATTTGCATGTACAGAATGTGGGAAACGTTTTAAGAAGAAATACGGTATTGTCCAACATGAAAGAAGTCACACAGGTAACAAACCATTTCCATGTTCTAATGGCCCAATTCAGAGCTGATCTCTTGGCTGTGGGGTTTCAGAGCCCGGCGTTCAGGTAAAGTCCGCTCTGCACAAGTAAACTTCCTGTGTGATCACAGCCATGCAAAGAGGGGGACAATTAATTGAACTATCAATTGAATCCCCCCCCCCCCTCATGTGCAGTACAGCGTAAACAGACTGAGTCGGCAGTGGATGTGGGGAGATTGGGACCACTGTTGACATCAGCATCTCTTCCTACCAACAGCCAGGAGCTGCCGCCCAGAAAAATCTGGTATTACACCCCCAGACGCCTGGCACCTGTCAATCAACTTGCGTAAGGCCATTGTCATTTGTTGAACTCTCCTACAGGCCATAATATAGAGCAGAGATAGAGGTAGAACCGTGTGTATGCAGCCTTCTAGGTATGAGCTGTTATATTGCCTATCCCTTATTATTACTCTGTACTATACATGTTGTACTAGAACCGTCCTTTTAGCATCTGCTTAATATGTTTTGCACAATAGATTGTACTTAATGAGAACCTAAAATATAACCATCTTTATACAACAATGAGTGTGGCCCCTAACAATTGTATTGTTTCCCTTTTATACTCCGGGCCCTATTGTATGATGTGTCAGAGTGATTGTGGTTACCCGGGGATACTATACCCAGCAGATCATTGCACTTTGGGAGCTGTTACCAGATAATAACTCTTGGTCCCAGTAATCTGAAATAGAAATGAATGTTGTTAATGTCTATTTAATATCAAACCGATGGATAATGAGTGAAGTGCGCAGTTTACGTACTGGTGTCCGTAAACGTACAACCATTTATTCCTAACTACGGGCGAACTAAAACGTAGCCCCACGTAGTGAACCTTATTCTTGTATCACACATGCTAAACCTGAAGGCGGTATCCATTCGCAATACTTAATTATAAGTAAAAACACCAGGTATCATTTCCTTTAAACCTTTCCGCTTATTGCGAATGATAGTCAAGCCTTTGTAACCCTTATTCTGGAATTCACACCAAGTCCTTAACCATATGTTTTAGTGCCTAACAGGGTGTTACAGAAATATGAAAGCAAATAACAGGATGTACAGATCACCATACAATACAAACAATAATAAAAAGGGGAAAAAACAGATATAAATACAATCGGCTCAAATGTAACTACAAAACAATACCAGGGGTACAATTACCATGTCTCAATCTCACGCGTACACTGCCGCAGTGTTATCTGTATTCAATCTGAGCTCACGCCAGAAGGGAAATTTCTGGCTTGCTCACAAATATATAGGGTCCTGACAATGGGATACAATAAAGTTCTAATTGGTCAAGAGGTCAGGTTTCCTCTCCTTATTTGGTCATTTTCTCCTAGGATTGTGATCATGTCCAGGGGTCTTTGCTGTGCAATTGGAAACCATCTGTTCACTTCTGCATATGGCTTCAAATACATGTTTTATAACCACAGTTGATAACTTATTGCTGGTATATGCTGCGTATTTCACACAAACACCAGATTACTGTGTGTGAGAGACTGATCACATAGGTACTAAATATGTCCAGGGGGAATCGTGTATTATCCTTAATACTATGTGTAGCGATATTTAACCATATAACTATATTTTATTACTTGTTAGTGTGGAGTATGAGTTTATGTGTATTAATATGGCTGTGCTCAGGGTTCGCACAATTATTCCTACTTGTTTCCATACTCTATTTACGTAACTCTGCAAACCAAAATGGCGGCCATACCATGCTATTGTGGCGTGGGTGCAACTCGACTTCGACAGTCCACCCTTTGACAGTAAAATAAACCTCACATTTCAAAATATCTGGAAACAAAAAAATTTATAACAACAATAAAATATTAAAGGTACATGATTTTACATAAAAGGGGAATGAATCATTATGAGCTATGGCTAATCCTAGATTATGGATAAATGGGGAACACATTTACCTAACAATCTATTCATAATTATTGGGGACATATGGGGAACAACCTCTCTATGCATGGAGAGATAACTAGTACCATTGGTAGGATGTGGGGACTTCACGGAACTTAGAAGAGATGTTGGGGATATGGGACAAAAATAAACAGGGGTGTTACATTTATATACATTTTTCAGATATGGTATCCTTCAATGTATGATGGCTTTGATTATAGGGTCATATACCAAACCCTCATCTTCCTTGGTGTCTCTCGTCCTTACATGATTTCTGTACATTTTATCACCACTGTAACACCTTCTTACCAACTCCGGTTTTGGGTAACATATCAGGCTTACTTAGAGATTCTATCTCAACCTGATCTGGGTTGGTTAATACACTCTCAGAACCCTGTTCCATTCGTCCTATAACTTGGCAGCAATTTAAAAACCATATCCTTGATTTGGGAAAAAGAACGGGAATCAAAAATAGAACCAAAAGAGGGGAAAAACGAAAACTGTTGATCGTGGTCCCTCCAACCTTTTACCAGTGGGGCTTTGTCACAGTCCTTTCTGAAGCTTGTACAGGTTGCTTGACCATGGCTGCTTTTCAGTCCTCCCGGAACAATGCCTCTCGCAATATTTTCTCTTGTTCGCTTTCAGTACAAGGAACTTCCGGGTTTCTGGCCTGCATGCAGTGGGACGAATGTACCTAAGTCTCTCTCTCTGCGACTGTTATTGAGGTAGTGCTGGTCAAGAAGACCTGGTATGGTCCTTCTAAATGGTCTATCAAGCAACCTGTGTGTGGCAAATCATGGGAAACAACAAAAGCTCTTGGTTCACGGTTATGACCGTTCTCAACATGCATGTCAGGTGCCAACAAGTTCTTCTTTGCTGCATTTTCAGTTAGTAATGTGTTGCAAAATCAGTTCATTGTTACATCTAAGATCCTCCTGTGGATCTATCATAATGGGTGGCTGCCGGCCAAGCAATGTATCATTGGGTACAAATGAAATGAAACTCTGAGAGTGATTCTACTACTATACAACACAATGGGCAGTGCCCCTGGCCATAGCAACTCTATTTCAGCTATAACTTTACCCAGTTTGTTCTTGATAGTACCCTTCACTCTCTCTCCCTTAGCGCTTGCCTGGGATCAGTAGGGAGTATGGAGTTTACTATCAATCCCTAGGAGATTACACATAACCTGGACTTTTTGGGATACCATATCTATACATAGATATATCAACACATACTAATAATAGCAAATACATTTCTAAACATTTCTACAGGGTAGTAACTGAATGAAATAAATTTGTATTACCTGCAAAGAATCCTCTAGAGGATGGATGTGGGATGGCTCTGTGGGAACGGCCTTTCCAGTGTTTTTCCTCAGACAAGTAAGGCATGACATTGCTGTCTCACCTGCCTGTGAAGCGAACTCTGGGGCACACCAGTAAGTTTTGACCAGTTTACACATACCTTTCCTGCCAAGGTGAGTCAGGCCATAGGCTGCCTCAGCCAGGCCAGGGAAGAATGCCCTGGGAGCCACTGGTTTCCTTGTCCATCTTTCCATCACCCTGTTGGTTTTTGTCCACATCCCTTCGACTTCCAGACGTCTTTCTCCTACAGGGAACACAAATCTTGCATCCCTATTGAACGTTTAAATGGACATAGGTTGGAACACACAAACATTTACAGGGGAGCAAACCTTATTTGCAGGGCGCGTGGCCCACTCAGCTGCCCTGCCAGCACGGCTATTACCAAGTGACACTTAATAGGAGAATAAGATGTGATTTAGGATTCTCCTTGACTGCTACTAGGAAGCTCCATCTGTCCTATGATGGTCACTAGGATACTCCCTCTCTGACTGCTACTAGGAAGCTCCCTCTATCCTATGCTGGTCACTAGGATACTCCCTCCCTGACTGCTACTAGGAAGCTCTCTCTATCCTATGCAGGTCACTAGGATACTCCCTTCCTGACTGCTACTAGGAAGCTCCCTCTATCCTATGACGGTCACTAGGATACTCCCTTCCTGACTGCTACTAGGAAACTCCCTCTATCCTATGACGGTCACTAGGATACTCCCTTCCTGACTGCTACTAGGAAGCTCCCTCTATCCTATGACGGTCACTAGGATACTCCCTTCCTGACTGCTACTAGGAAGCTCCCTCTGTCCTATGATGGTCACTAGGATACTCCCTTCCTGACTGCTACTAGGAAGCTCCCTCTGTCCTATGATGGTCACTAGGATACTCCCTTCCTGACTGCTACTAGGAAGCTCTCTCTATCCTATGATGGTCACTAGGATACTCCCTCCCTGACTGCTACTAGGAAGCTCTCTCTCTATCCTACAGCAGTTAGTAGGATACTCCCTCCCTGACTGCTACTAGGAAGCTCCTTGTGTCCTACAGCAGTCACTAGGATACTCCCTCCCTGACTGCTACTAGGAAGCTCCCTCTATCCTATGATGGTCACTAGGATACTCCCTCCCTGACTGCTACTAGGAAGCTCCCTCTATCCTATGATGGTCACTAGGATACTCCCTCCCTGACTGCTACTAGGAAGCTCCCTCTATCCTATGCTGGTCACTAGGATACTCCCTCCCTGACTGCTTTTAGGAAGCTCTCTCTATCCTATGCAGGTCACTAGGATACTCCCTTCCTGACGGCTACTAGGAAGCTCCCTCTATACTATGACGGTCACTAGGATACTCCCTTCCTGACTGCTACTAGAAAACTCCCTCTATCCTATGACGGTCACTAGGATACTCCCTTCCTGACTGCTACTAGGAAGCTCCCTCTATCCTATGATGGTCACTAGGATACTCCCTTCCTGACTGCTACTAGGAAGCTCCCTCTGTCCTATGATGGTCACTAGGATACTCCCTTCCTGACTGCTACTAGGAAGCTCCCTCTGTCCTATGATGGTCACTAGGATACTCCCTTCCTGACTGCTACTAGGAAGCTCTCTCTATCCTATGATGGTCACTAGGATACTCCCTCCCTGACTGCTACTAGGAAGCTCTCTCACTATTCTACAGCAGTTAGTAGGATACTCCCTCCCTGACTGCTACTAGGAAGCTCCTTGTGTCCTACAGCAGTCACTAGGATACTCCCTCCCTGACTGCTACTAGGAAGCTCCCTCTATCCTATGATGGTCACTAGGATACTCCCTTCCTGACTGCTACTAGGAAGCTCCCACTATCCTATGATGGTCACTAGGATACTCCCTTCCTGACTGCTACTAGGAAGCTCCCTCTATCTTACGCTGGTCACTAGGATACTCCATTCCTGACTGCTACTAAGAAGCTCCCTCTATCCTATGATGGTCACTAGGATACTCCCTCCCTGACTGCTACTAGGAAGCTCCCTCTATCCTACGCTGGTCACTAGGATACTCCCTCCCTGACTGCTACTAGGAAGCTCCTTCTATCCTATGATGGTCACTAGGATACTCCTTCCCTGCTACTAGGAGGCTCCCTCTATCCTATGATGGTCACTAGGATACTCCCTTCCTGACTGCTACTAGGAAGCTCCCTCTATCCTATGATGGTCACTAGGATACTCCCTCCCTGACTGCTACTAGGAAGCTCCCTCTATCCTACGATGGTCACTAAGATACTCCCTCCCAGACTGCTACTACGAAGCTCCCTCTGTCCTACAGCAGTCACTAGGATACTCTCCTTCATTGTCTCTTTTCTACATTGTTAAACTAATCTTAAGAAACACACAAAGTCAATGTTGTTGGTAAATACAGATTTTAATGTTATTTGTATTATATCCATGTGTTCTATACTGTAATTCCAAAAATGGCATACTAATATAGATACAATGTATCTTACCTAGATGTGACACAAACAACTAAGAATGTATTTAGGCACAGAAGCATTGTAACAGTTTTGTGAATTAAAAAGTAAGTAACTGGGGGCGTGGCCACAGAGGGTATGGAGTAGCTGCTCTTCAGTTGAGCTTTCCGTCCTGATATCCTGTCTCACCATCCTGGACTCCCATGCAGCTCAACACCCCTGGACCCGCTGCTGTGTGCTGCACACTCTGCCTCACTTACCCGGCCAGATATTCCTGTGGGAGCATGGGGATGCATGAGCCACCGCCAGTGGTGTAACAATAAATCATACACCCCCCCCCCCCACCGTGATCACTTTGACACCCCACCTCCCAGTAAAGACCCCCCCAAAACCACCCCCGCCTTACCTATCCGCCGAGTCTGGACCCGGTATCTGCAGATTTCTAGCCAGGTCCCAATGAAAATGTCCCTCACAAAATGGCCACCCCCTAACAGCAGAACCATTTTTAAGGATGCTAGAGGAGGCCCCAGCCTTCTCTAGCATGCTCAAAAACTCTCTGCTTTGAGGGGGCGGCCATGTTGCAAGGGATATTTTTCATAAGGTGCCAGCTGGGAGGAGCGCCGGACCAGGGTGTCCGCTCCCGGCACAGCAGATGCGGCAGCGTAGCAATACCTCCCGCAGATCCCCGGCACCCACACCTAGCCAGCACTTCCCCGCCGTCGCAGGGTCTGCGGTGCTATTGTTTTACAAAAAGGATTAAAGTTCAAGGACTAGCGCTGACAATCACAATATGTGCAGCCAGTGGAATACACCAAGTGTTCTGTCAACACGAACACTCAGACAATAGTGACAAGTATACAAAAGACGGTGACACCACTTAGCGCTAATTGTGTGATAAAATTTATATAATAAAATACATATCCTTGTTGAGGAAAACAGCAATCCTGATGTGGTTCAGGGATGATGGATATCTAAAAACAACAAGAAATGATACACCCCTTCTCCCACGTTGGGAATTAGAATAGGGGTATATCAAAGAAGGCGATCATTGTGCAGTATCCAGGGGGTAACAATAATTTTATTTGATACAGGAAACTCACAGATTCGATGATTAAAAATCGCATATAAAACAAGGTCTTTATGTAGAGCTGCTGCAGGGTTTTTCTCCTCCAAAACGGGAACTAGATGTTTCAGGTAAGTGGAAGACTCCGGGCACCGGTATCCCAGTCCTCTATCAGTCCAGGTTGGAGGTTAGCAGTCCAGCATCAAAGTTTCTAAGTGTATGCCTCACTTAATGCATTTCGGACAGGGGTTGTCCTTCTTCAGAAGTGTGAGGCATACTGAAGAAAAAGTCCATTTATACCAGTGTTACCTATAATTGGAGGGATCCTATTGGTGGTTCCCTCCCACATGACAGCAGTGCACGTGGAGACGCGGGGCAGCGATGGCAGCCGTCGACTTCCGCCGGAAGTGACGCACCCGCGTTGTACACGGCTTCTCCTCTTCATTCGCGATACCTCACTTCCGCCGGAAGTTGTATCCCCGACGGCGTCCATGGCAACAAATACTTAGGACGGAGGTATATGTATCCAGGCGTCACGTAGCCATGGATACAGTGGCCATTTTATTGCACATTGAATATATCGCTTGAATGTTTGTATATCTAAATGAGATCGAGAAAAGCAGCATTAGGTACAAATAAATATATGGTATAAATGCATAAATATTTTAAAAAGGGTAAAAATGATACAACATTAAAATACAAATAGAAAGAGTAAAAACTGCGCGGAGTGACTTTATTCTAAAAAGCTTTTTAGCTCAAAATCCGTATTTAGACCAGAGGGAATGAGTGTTTTCAATTTAAAAATCCATTCCATCTCTGTTTGTGAGAGTCTTTTTTCTATGTCTCTGGTCCTAGTTTTAGGTAGAATTTGAGCGATGCCTAGGAAATTTTTTATATGGCATTCGTTTTTAATGTGAATGAGTTTGAAGTGGGATGGGACTGAATGGGTGTCTAGTCCTTTACGGATATTGTATATATGTTCGGACATACGGACACGAAGGTTCCTGGAAGTTTTGCCCACATAGAACTCTTTCTATTTGTATTTTAATGTTGTATCATTTTTACCCTTTTTAAAATATTTATGCATTTATACCATATATTTATTTGTACCTAATGCTGCTTTTCTCGATCTCATTTAGATATACAAACATTCAAGCGATATATTCAATGTGCAATAAAATGGCCACTGTATCCATGGCTACGTGACGCCTGGATACATATACCTCCGTCCTAAGTATTTGTTGCCATGGACGCCGTCGGGGATACAACTTCCGGCGGAAGTGAGGTATCGCGAATGAAGAGGAGAAGCCGTGTACAACGCGGGTGCGTCACTTCCGGCGGAAGTCGACGGCTGCCATCGCTGCCCCGCGTCTCCACGTGCACTGCTGTCATGTGGGAGGGAACCACCAATAGGATCCCTCCAATTATAGGTAACACTGGTATAAATGGACTTTTTCTTCAGTATGCCTCACACTTCTGAAGAAGGACAACCCCTGTCCGAAATGCATTAAGTGAGGCATACACTTAGAAACTTTGATGCTGGACTGCTAACCTCCAACCTGGACTGATAGAGGACTGGGATACCGGTGCCCGGAGTCTTCCACTTACCTGAAACATCTAGTTCCCGTTTTGGAGGAGAAAAACCCTGCAGCAGCTCTACATAAAGACCTTGTTTTATATGCGATTTTTAATCATCGAATCTGTAAGTTTCCTGTATCAAATAAAATTATTGTTACCCCCTGGATACTGCACAATGATCGCCTTCTTTGATATACCCCTATTCTAATTCCCAACGTGGGAGAAGGGGTGTATCATTTCTTGTTGTTTTTAGATATCCATCATCCCTGAACCACATCAGGATTGCTGCGTGCTATTGTTTACGCCACTGGCCGCTGCAATCTTGGTCCTGGCTACTCTCCTGCATGGCCATAATCAGAGACCTGGGGATTTCCAAAGCTTGCATGATGCCTCATCTACCACTGCCATTACATAGCTGGCTGCCAGCACACTGGACTCTACAGTCGCTGCTACAGTACTAGTGAATCTCTTGATGTGTCTGCTACTGGAGGGATCCTGTAACCTGCAGTTTTGAGCAGGGTGCCTGGGACCAATCTTCAACTTGTTATCAGGTACTGTGAGGCCTTGTGAGATGCCCTCATTCAGTGAGCACTGTTGTTTCTCTGCTGCCTGCACTGCTGATTGGTGCTTCCATAATTATCCTATTCCACTGGTGGGTGTTAGTGTTGCTGCTGGCGGTGAGCTGTGCCTTTGTGGGTGGTGGATTTACTGCTCTTTTGCTGTGCTCTGTGGGTAATACACTGCCTTATTGCATCCACCTCTTTCCCTCAGGGACTTTGACCAGCTCCTGCTACTTCTGTTGTTTGCTACACACCACTTTGCCTATCAACACTTCAAAAACTGCTCTTTCTATATCACTTATTTCTGAACTGCCCTTCTCACCTCGCCTGGTTTTATATTCTATAATAGAAGTTGTGATGGGGAAGTCACATCAAGTCTCGGCGGCGGCCCGCTTGAAGAAATTTTCTCGGACAGCCAATCCTAAGCAGACCCCGGCGGAACACGATCCCACTTCCCAGCCTCCCTCCTCTCCAGAATGTTCTCTGGATATTCTCCTGATGCCATGCTGCAGAGGGTGCTGGAAGTGGTGACGGCGAGCGAGGCTAGACTCATGGACCAAATTGGAAAAGTGCAATATGACCTGCCCATTATTCAAAAAATTGCTGGTGGACACATTTGGCGTGGATTCCTTTACCCTGCTATTTGTAGTAGAAAGAGCACATCATGTTCCTTTCTGATCGCTGCCCCCTGGTGTACCCTCCTTGGACATTCATCGCCAAGATTCTAAATTATCATGACGGGGCCCACTTCTGATTAATGGCTCTAAGGTTTTTTGTTTTTTTAATCAATATATTTTATTCAAATGATCTTTTGCTTTACAATTTACAATATACAAGTAATTCATGGAAAACAAACATTAAAATTAGACAATGTTAATTAGAATTTTACGTAGGACACTGTGACTGTTTAAAATATAGATAATACAATGCGCCATAAAAACAACTCAAACTTATTTTTTAAGACAAGAAATAATAAAATGACACAAGTGTTGCTATAAACGATCCTTTAAATACATGTTCTTTAAATTGTAAACTGCATTACAAATAACTTCATTATTACTTAATAGTTTAAATTATAATGGGTTTGCCCGGGAGTATTTGAAAAGAAGAAAGAAGTTTTGGAAGAAATTTTCAGGAATTACCACAGGAGAGGTCTCAAATTAGAATTAGATTACGTAACTTTCAAGATGGTCAGTAAATTTACTGCCACACAGAGATTGGGTATAATCAAACCAAGGATTCCATATTTGAATACATTTTATGAATTTGTTCTGTAGGAATGCTGTTATCTTTTCCATTGAAGCTACAAACCATATCTTATTTATTAATGTTTGAGGGGAAGGGGGGTCCAGGTTTTTCCAGTGTGAAGCAACTAGGCATCTTGCAGCGCTAAGTATCTGGGATGCTAATTTTTCTAATGGTGGGTCTAGAAAATCTATTGGATGTCCCAAAAGAAAGGACCATGGTTCCCTATCAATTTTAGTAAGTAACACTTTACTTAACAAATTTGCCACTTTTTCCCAATAATCTACAATTTTAGGGCAAGTCCACCATATGTGTAAAAAGCTGCCGCACTCTCCACAACCTCTCCAGCATAGGGGTGAAGCAGAACTGTATATTCTGTTTAGTCTAACAGGTACCAAGTACCAGCGATAATAAATTTTATAGGCATTTTCCTTAACCAGAGTAGATATTGAATTTTTTGATAATCTCTCACGTATATGGGACCATGAATTTTCCTCTGGGGGATCTCCCAAATCTATCTCCCATTGATGCTCAAATTTGGGAGCCGGGGGATCTGATGAATGTAATATTAGATTATATAAAGAAGAGATCATTCCCTTCGTGAGAGGTTCATCCAAACAGAAACGCTCCAATGGAGATTTTAGCTGAGATTGGGAGAAGTCCAGAGAATCTATAAAGTGCTTAATTTGAAGGTATATGAAGGCATTCAATTCTGGAAAATAAGATTTTGTTTGCAGATCACCTAGACTCATACATAATCCTCCTTGGAGGACATCTGCGGCAAATATTATTCCTTTTGCAATCCACTTAGTTGCAAGAGAGGTGGGCCGCCCCAGAACTAAAGAAGGATTTTTCCATAGCGGGGTAAGGGGAGAAGGAGCAGAAAGTAATTTACATTTTCTAAGCCCCTGCTTCCATATTGAACAGGTGAAATTGATTACTGGATGGGCGGAGGCCTCTGGAGGTCGGCTTTTCTGGGGAAGCATTAATACAAGAGGGAGAGACACACTTCCACATGAAGAAACCTCAATATCTACCCATCCCGGACCAAAAGAAGACGCAAACCAGACCACTGCCTGACTGAGATGTGTTGCCATGTAATATAGCTTAATATCAGGAAACCCACGGCCACCACAGTTCGTGTCCTTACGTAAAGTTAAAAAGCTAATTCTAGGAATTTTTCCCTTCCAGACAAATTTTATAAACCATTTATGAAGCTGGGAGAGAACCTGATCTGGAACTTTAACAGGTAGCGTTTGAAATAGGTAGAGAAGGCGCGGAATAATGTTCATTTTAAGTGCAACTATTCTGCCAAACCAGGATATATAATAAGATTGCCACTTGTGTAAATCTAATTTTATAGAAGAGAGAATTCTGGGGAGATTGGCATTATACAAAGAATTATAAGTACTAGTGATGAATATTCCAAGGTATTTTATTTTATCTAGTTTCCATGCAAAGTTATATTTAGCTTTAAGAGGATGTAAATGTTCATGTTTCATGTAAAAAGGTAGTGCCTCTGTTTTTGTATGATTAATCCTATAACCAGATAAATTACCATATATTTTGAGTATATTAAATAGGTTAGGAAGTGATGTTTGGGGTGACGATAAGGTGAGTAATACGTCATCCGCAAACAGCGAGATTTTATAGTCCTTCGTGCCAACTAGAATCCCTTTTACCGCCCTGGACTGACGAATGTAAGCAGCCAGGGGTTCAATAGTCAAGGCAAAGATCAGCGGAGATAAAGGGCACCCCTGTCTTGTGCCATTACTTATTTTGAAGGAGTCTGAAACCACCCCATTAATCGCAATTTTGGCAGAGGGGACTGAATATAGAGCTAATACACCCTGTAAGAAGGGACCATCAAAACCAAAATTACACAGAGTCTCTATCATAAAGGGTCAACTAATCCTGTCAAATGCCGTCTCGGCATCTAGGGAAAGCATTATTGTAGGGATTTTGCTGGAATTAATAATATGTATCAGATTAATAACTTTTCTAGTGTTATCACGGGCCTGACGACCAGGTATGAAACCTACCTGATCTTTATCTATTAAAGAAGATAAGATAGAGTTTAAGCGGGATGCCAATATTTTAGAGAAAAATTTTAAGTCAGTGTTCAATAAAGATATTGGTCTGTAATGGGCACAATTTGGCGGATCTTTGCCCTCTTTATGAATCACTATTATACGTGCCTCTAAAGCTTGTGGTGAGAATGGAGCCCCATTCATAATACTATTAAATAGTGAAGTTAGATGGGGGACTAGGACTCCTGAGAACGCTTTATAATAGGCCGCAGTAAACCCGTCTGGTCCTGGTGCTTTACTGGATTTTGACAGTTTAATAGTCTGAAGTACTTCCTCTTCAGTTATCGGTGTCCCAAGGGACTTAGATGTTTCTAGAGACAGGCGAAGGAGTTTACATTTGGCTAAAAATTGTTGGGTTGAAGATGTGAGCGAAGGAGATTGTTTTTGTGAGGTATTATACAAGTTGGAGTAGTATGATAGAAATTCTTCTGTAATGTGTTTAGGATTATAAACATTTAAGCGAATTTTCGGCTTGGTGAGTGAGAAGGAGATTGAGTTCACCTTGTGTAGTCTGTAAGCGGGATAGGTCCTCTGCTAACCCCGTTGATTTATGTTTCTCATCTAATATTTTTAGTTGGTCTGAAAGTATAGAAATTTTTTGAGTCCTATTTTTTTGGGCATGTACCGAAATACTTATCAAATTACCCCGAATCACCGCTTTATGGGCCTCCCATAGTAACATAGGACTTATGCCTTGTGAATTATTGAGAATGAAATAATCCTGCAGTTTATCACATAGAAGTGACTTATTTTGTGGATTGAGGAGAATTCGGTCGTTTAGTCGCCACTGCCTGGGGCCCACACCCTGCCCCAAGTCTTGAATATCCACACTAACCGGGCCGTGGTCAGACCAAGTCCGAGGCATAATGGATACATCAACAATGGACTGAGTTAATTCAGGGCTGAAAAATATCATGTGCAGTCTAGTGTAGACCCCGTGCAGCGGCGAAAAGAACGTATAGTCTCTTGCTGTAGTTTCTTTGATTCTCCAGGTATCAAATAACTGATGAGAAAGAAGGTTAATCAAACTCGACGAGGCTTCAGAAGATCCTCTCTGTACCGATTTGGGTATTGGGTTAGACCTGTCTAGGTGTTCATCTATAATAGTATTAAAATCTCCTGCCAGGACCACGTTTCCCTTACGATGCATTGATATATGTCCATCTAAACTATGGAAGAAACGGGATTGATTCTGGTTTGGTGCATAAGTGTTAATTAGAGTATACGGAGCATTATTGAGTAAACCTTCTAGTATTAAAAATCTCCCCTCAGGATCCCTTATAATATTAGAATGTGCGAATTTAATATGAGCCGCAATTAGTATGGCAACCCCCTTTGTCTTGTATTGTGGATCGCAAGCATGGAAAACATTCGGGTAGCGTCTACTTCTGAGTTCCGGATGATGAGTCCCTGAGAAGTGTGTCTCCTGTAAAAATACAAATGTCCCCTCTAATTTGCTTTAATGTTAAAAATAGCAATGACCTCTTATGCGGACTATTCAGACCTCTCACATTTAGAGATACTATTTTGAGTACCATGGCATCTTATTAGTTGGATATAGTAATAACAAAAATACCATTGACAAAGTTATAGCATATTTCTGTAAAAGTAAAACGATAACTTCCGGGCAAGGGATTCTGTTGCAAGTCTCAGAAAAGTACATACACAAACAAACATAAAAAAACACAAAAAAAAGGGGTGGGGAGGAGGGTAGGGGGAACAGAATTTAAGTCTGTTCCACATATCGGACCCAGGGGAATAAGAGGCTGAATAGCCGAAATTGTCCGATGCCGGTTCTAATGACCGGATGGGGGTTGGCCTTAAGAGTGCTCAAGTCAGCTTAGGACTTGACACCCAGTAGTATTTGGACCAAATATTTTAAAGATCCCAGGTGCGTTTCTTAGTCTACTATATATATGGTTTATATATGAATAACATTCATTTAAGTATATACTTAAACTGAAAAGGGGTACTTAACCCCTAATTTAATTTAGACATCTGAAACAATTCAAATAGGAACTTATAACTACTCAAAATTAGACAAAAACAACTCTGAATTATGCAATGTTTCATCTTAAATAATAACTCTATTTGCTGATAAAGTAATACATCAAAAATTGCCTATAAACTCTTGTCTTTAATTCTATGGAATTCCCACAGAGCGCGGACTCTATAGTGACCAGTGGGCAGTCGCGGAAGTAGAAGAGCACAATGAAAAAGATGCCTGACATATAAATACTATACTGCAAATAAAATGTTTACAAGCACGTCTTCCGCTTTTGTAATATCCGTTATGAATTTAATTAGAACGTCAGACTAGAGATCTGGACGATGAGCCCACCGTCTGCCACTCTTCTCTCGGGGGGGATTTCCGATTTGATGTAGTGTGTGCATGTAGAGGTGGTTTTGGACAAGGTAGTTTCAGTGAAAGAAGAAGCTGCAGGGCCTCATCTGGACTTCTTGCAGATAGAATTTTATCCCCTGATCGAACTTGTAATGCAAATGGGAAGCCCCATCTATATCTAATCTGGTGATCTCTAAGAATTTTGGTAATCTCACTCATCTCTCTCCTTTTTGCCAATGTAATTGGTGATAAATCCTGAAAAATAAGGAGAGTTACACCCTCAGAGATGATTTGAGAAGAGTTACGGGCTTCAATGTAAATTTTGTCTTTTGACTGAAAGTAGTGTAATCTTAGAATGACGTCTCTCGGTTGGGAGGGGTTTTGAGATCGTGGCCTTAGTGCTCGGTGAGCACGATCCAGAAATAACATGTCATCTGGAATAGAAGGGGCTAGAGAACGAAAAATACGGAAAAGATAGTTTTCTAAGTGGGATGTTTCCACTGATTCAGGAATGTTCCTGATGCGGAGGTTGTTCCGTCTTCCACGATTGTCCATATCCTCCTGTTTATCATATAGAAGTTGAATATCATGACGAATTTCAGTACTAATTTGTTCTAACATCTGTTGATAGTTAGCGATCTCGTCATGTTTCTTCTCTAATGCATCCACACGGGTGCCCAAGTCATCTACGGTAGATTAAAGCCCTGAGACGGCATTGTGAACCTCATCATGAATCATTTGGCGGAAATTGCGAAGTTCAGATAGAATAGTATTAATGTCTGCTTTTGTCGCGGGAGATGATGATACATCCATATCAGATTCTACTCTGGAAACACCTACCAGAGAAGACGACAGGGCAGATTCTTGGGAATTGGGTTCAGCATTAATGGACGATACAAGGGTTTGGGAGTCTGTCTTCTTTTTTCTTTTTGGCATTAGAGGGTGTATAATCGCATAAGGTATTGAGGAAGTTTTCAAAAGCTATAGTTCCAATTAAAGGCACAGTATAACGCGCCTGGGATCAACATACAGTTTTACCACATCAAGAACATAGTAACTCGGCTATAGTTCTAGATGTGTAGGGCAAATGGGTTTAGCAAGTGCTATGATTTTGGACCTTATTGGTCTGACTTGGGCCAGCCAGCAGATAGGAGACACCTAAATTGACCACTGCAGCCAATCCGCCTGACATCCACCTGCCTCACTAATCCTTTGAATATACTTTGAATGCTGAAAGGTGCTGACTCTGGGTTGTGAGGCTAAATACTTATATTAAAGTACTGTTGCGGCGTGATGTCCAAGTTGAATTTACTGATGAGTAGCGCTAATTGGGTTTTAAAGGATGCTGCAGATGTCCTGCCTGATGCTAAACGCTGGATACTGTTAATGAAGCTGTGCTGATCTAGTCTGCTGAATTCCCATGAAATTGGTGTCTGTGCAACTAATAAGTAGTAGCCTGCTTGCGTGACTCACTGGTATTAAAAGATGCTCTAAACAGGATGGTTTCTATAGGTTTTAACCGACTGCTGTGTACTGCTGGAGGTAATGGTGCCAGCTGCACCTAAGATGGCCGCTGTAACTGACCTGTCCACTTTATTTATTTATTTTACTGCGGCACAGAACTTAAGAAAGGCTGCTGGTTTTAATAAAAAGCCACATATTTGAGGGTCTAGCCGAGAGGCTAGGACTTCAGCGTAATCAGTGAGAGCTGGGCACTCCAGACCCCTCCCCTTGAGTGACGCCTCTCTGGGGAATAATTACTGAGAAGCAGGAGCGTCTGAGACGCTCGTGCGTCTCAGACAGATGGATCGCATCTCTGCCAGCGCCCGCATGATCCCCTCTCTGCCAGCATCTGCCAGCACAGGGGATCTGGCGGTTACCGGCGCTGTGTGAGAGGCGCTCACCATGGATGCCGGGGACAGAGCTGCAGCTCCCGGGGACAGTACGGTGACTAGATGCCTGACAGGGACACTACGCTGACTACGCAGGGCTGCCACGGAGTCACTACGCTGAATACTCTAGGCAGCTGTTGGGCTACGCTGACAACGTAACTTAGCCTACGCTGAAAACGTAGCGTAGCCAGGCACCGTGATAATACACAAGTATCCAATAAAAAGATATATAAAAATGGAGTTGAGGATTTGTGAAAAAGGCGAATGTTCAAACCTGCAGGTAGCGGCTCATTGAAAAAGGTCCATCGGGAGCGAAACGCGTTAGTGGACCTTTTGCAGCTCCTACCTGATGCCCTTTTGATGCCCCATCAATACACCTATACCATCATCTCCACTATCTTCATACATTGGTGAGCTTATTGACATCAGGCTACAATCGGATCCTTGTTGCCGCTGGAAGCGCAGTCCCTTCACCAGGTATAGGAGATCAGTCACTGTGGGTGAGACGCAGTGCAACACCACCTTACCAACAGATCATCTCCCTTGGAAGCCACAAACACCAGCCTTCTGTCGACGCAGGTGCGGCGGGTGAGAGAAGCTTGCCCTGCGGTGCGTCACAGCAGTCCATGTAGATAATGGATTTCATATAAATACTATTCAGTGGACACAGTAGCAAAGTATATACCAGTGTTCATATACTTTATATTGTTTATTTTTTAATAAATACATTCTTATATTATAATTGATGCTTGTGATTCTTTACATGGTGTAACAATTACATAAATTAGCGCAGTGCTTCCATACAATTTCCATTTCTTTGTTAAATGTCCTGGGTGGTTACTAGCTGGGTCCAGTGTGTGATGCGGGTTTCTGATCTTTTATGTCCGCTCCAACCACGTATCTGCCCGTCTTGGGCCCTTTATCTGGGAGATGCAGTGCATTAAACAAAGAAAGCCGGGTCACCTGACCAAGAAGAGTAAAGAAGCGCACGAAGCAGCAGCACCCGATGTACGAACAGAGGACAGACGGGTCGAGGCTGGTAAGTAAAGCAAGGTCTGTCTGTGGGAGAGGTCTGTCAGCGGTCCTGCTCTCATCAAACACTAAGACTGTAAGCAGCGCCTGTGGTGCAGCAACAGCAGAACGCACACATCACACCCGGGGAGAGCAGCGGCTGCGCTGACCAGGTGACTGCTAGGTCCGGACCGACACAGCATCACATTACCTTCCCCTCCCCCACAGTCCTACCCGGGCAGCTAGGATACAACATCCCAGGTCATATTTGACTGACCAATCACCATCATCTGGATGCAATCAACTAATGATTAATATCTGCATGCAACTAACGGGACACCGCAGTCTGCACCAGAAACCAACACCAGCCAATTACTCATTTACATACTTTGATGGACACAAAGTTTTTCAAAAAGAGTATAGCTGCCCATACACGTACCAATTACCCGGTACTTTTTGTGCTAAAATAGCATCGTTGTGCATATGTTGTGCATGGGATGCGATGCTAATTTAGCACAAAAAGTACAGGGTAATTGGTACGTGTATGGGCACCTTAAGACGGATCGCTGCTCGTTATCAATACTAACGAGCCACTAGCTGCAGGTTTGAACATTCGCCATTTTGATATATCTTTTTATTGTTTTAGTTTTTAATTAAGCTCTAATCTTGCCTCCATACTGTTTTTATTATATGTTGCATTGTATATGTGTATATGTGTGTCCTGGTTACAGACACAGACCATTTATTAAACCAGTAAATATTCTTTTAACCAGCGATCCATCTGTAGTGCTAAACATTTCCCATCCCTCCTAATCACAGCAATCAGGACCATTCACATGCGGGCAATAGTCACGAAATGTAGCAATACCCTGTTTGGTACTTGTTTCCTAGCAGGGCGCCCACTAAGCTATTTGCTTAGTGTGGCAAGCGTAGGGAGCCATTGAGCCCGAAGCGTGGCGAGCGCTGTGAGGGGACACGGATTACTTTACATGTATTCCGCGTCCCCTCAGCAATGCTTCGGGTTCGCCACACTTTATAAAATCAACTCCACGCCGGTGTGGATAGTGGGGGTATGAAAAGGTCGGAGGGCGCATTCCGCAACCGCTCGCCACGCTTTGGGTTGGCGTGGATAGTGGTGGTGTTTTATGAACACACCTGTCAAATCATACAGCTGACACAGTAATGACGACATGTTGACTAAGAACTGTAATTTACTTAAATAATTCAAAAAGCAGAATGATAATGATAATAGGAACAATGAATCAATTTTAAACAGTAAAACATTAATTAAGAACAATGAATCACAGTAAAACATTAATTAAGAACAATGAATCAATTTTAAACAGTAAAACATTAATTAAGAACAATGAATCACAGTAAAACATTAATTAGTAACAAATCAGTTAATCATCCTTAGGGAGGAGGGTAAGGGCTCGCAGGATGCGATGCGATGGGTTATCCGCACCCAATGCCGTTCTCCACATGAACTCCTGGAGATAGGATTGGAGCATGTGGCGTGCTGTACCCTCTGTGCCGCTTATTGCCCCATTTACATGCGCCCCACATTCTGGGTATGAACCCCTGTGGACGGGTCTATAAAATTGAACCTGTGATTTACTTGGGGCGTGCTGATACCCTGCAAGTTCCAGCGGTTCAGTGCTGTACGCCCTCCAGCAGTCACTGTAAATCATGGTGCCTGGCTCTACATTCTCCACAATAGCCGCCATCAATGTGGTGGCATCGCGTCTGGGCACCATGGTGAGGAAACACTGTCCCGTTTCTCTACAAATCCCCCCAAAAACCCACTGCTGTGGGAACAGCCGCCCGACATTACTCTTCCTTCTTACAGACATGCTCTCATCGACCTCCATGATGTGGCCTGGACCGCCGATACGGCGCTGCGGCTGCGCCATGAGGTCCATCCTACACGCCTCCCGCATCCATCTGTTGTACAAAACAGCCGCCTTTTTGGATATGTCCAGCTGTGGCTGACAGTACTCAATGGATGTCAGCTCCTGGACCCATGAGTATATAAAGCGCACCAAGGTGACAAACGATAAGCGGCACCCTGGAAACCAGTGGGCCGCTCTGAGGCTCACCTTCAGCCGGCAGCGCCACATACATTCCTTCACAGAAAGGCGCATTATGTGGCCATTCGCGCAATTCTGCGCCACAGGAAGGAGATCGTGTCCTTGAAAAAAGGCGACAGCCTCCTCTTCCGTCTGAGGCAACGTAAACATGGTCATAGATGCAGCCATATCATAGACTTTTGATAAATCACCCCCAGCTCTGAGGGATGCTTCTACTCCTGTCACAATATCACCTCAGAGTAATTTCTGAGAGGATCTGACAGGGGGCGGGAATGACACGGAGCGGGAACATCGCATCACATCGCATGCTGCTGTAACGTAATGCGATGCGATTTCACTACGTTCGTATACGTAAGGAAATTGGGCGCCCTGCTAGGAAACAAGTACCCACGGTTTAATTATAGTTATATAAACAAGTGACAGATTGTATTTATACTGTAACAACATCACACTGCCTGATTACCATCACTCCGCCCCACTGCAGCATGTTAGAGATAGGGTACTGAGCACTGTTTCCCACAACAAACCATTTCTACATAACAAATCAGGGAGATCAGCCTGAGCCCCAGCAGCACTACCCGGAGCTTATATAGAAACATAACAACACACTCGGTGCGCAGGTAATCACCACATTTCCTTGAATTAATTTCTTCCTTTGCACAACTGTAATAGCATTTGTAGACATGCATATGGGCAGGAATATACTTGTATGGCGTGTTGTGTACCTGGTCGCTGGGCTCTGAAAACTCACGGCCCAGTGTTCAGGTCTGAATTACAGGTCTAAGAACATGGAAATGGCTTCTCACCTGTGTGGGTTCTCTCATGTTGGACAAGCTGTGATTTCCGGGCAAAACATTTCCCACACTCAGAACATGTAAATGGCTTCTCACCTGTGTGGGTTCTCACATGTTTAACGAGATCTGATTTCCGGGGAAAAGATTTCCCACACTCAGAACATGGAAATGGCTTTTCACCTGTGTGAGTTTTCACATGTATAACAAGATTTGTTTTTGTGGTAAAACATTTCCCACACTCAGAACATGGAAATGGCTTCTCACCTGTGTGAGTTCTCTCATGTTGGACAAGATATGATTTTGTGGTAAAGGATTTCCCACACTCAGAACATGGAAATGGCTTCTCACCTGTGTGAGTTCTCACATGTCGGACAAACTCTGCTTTCCGGATGAAAGATTTCCCACACTCAGAACATTTAAATAGCTTCTCACCTGTGTGGGTTCTCACATGTTTAACGAGATCTGATTTCTGGGGAAAAGATTTCCCACACTCAGAACATGGAAATGGCTTCTCACCTGTGTGAGTTATCACATGTCTAACAAGATTTGATTTTGTGGTAAAACATTTCCCACACTCAGAACATGGAAATGGCTTCTCACCTGTGTGGGTTCTCACATGGATTAAAAGATCTGATTTCTGGGAAAAACATTTCCCACACTCAGAACATGGAAATGGCTTCTCACCTGTGTGGGTTCCCACATGTTTCACAAGAACTGATTTGCGGGAAAAAGATTTCCCACACTCAGAACATGGAAATGGCTTCTTACCTGTGTGGGTTCTCACATGTTTAACAAGATTTGATTTTGTGGTAAAACATTTCCCACATTCTGTACATCGAAATGGCTTCACACCTGTGTGAGTTCTCTGATGAATGATAATCTCGCATTTACGATTAAAATATTTCCCACATTCTGTACATGGAAATGGCTTCTCACTTTTGTGAGTTCTCTGATGTGCAATAAGATAAGATTTCATGGTAAACGATTTCCCACACTCAGAACATGGAAATACATTCTCACCTGTGTGGGTTCTCACATGTTTAATGAGATCTGATTTCCGGGGAAAACATTTCCCACACTCAGAACATGGAAATAGCTTCTCACCTGTGTGAGTTCTCACATGTTGAACGAGATTTGATTTCTGGGAAAAAGATTTCCCACACTCAGAACATGGAAATGGCTTCTCACCTGTGTGGGTTCTCACATGTTTAACAAGATTTGATTTTGCGGTAAAACATTTCCCACATTCTGTACATCGAAATGGCTTCACACCTGTGTGAGTTCTCTGATGAATGACAATCTCGCATTTACGATTAAAATATTTCCCACATTCTGTACATGGAAATGGCTTCTCACTTTTGTGAGTTCTCTGATGTGCAATAAGATAAGATTTCATGGTAAAAGATTTCCCACACTCAGAACATGGAAATACATTCTCACCTGTGTGGGTTCTCACATGTTTAATGAGATCTGATTTCCGGGAAAAACATTTCCCACACTCAGAACATGGAAATAGCTTCTCACCTGTGTGGGTTCTCACATGTTTAACGAGATCTGATTTCTGGGAAAAAGATTTCCCACACTCAGAACATGAAAATATATTCTCACCTGTGTGGGTTCTCACATGTTTAACTAGATCTGATTTCTGGGAAAAAGATTTCCCACACTCAGAACATGGAAATGGCTTCTCACCTGTGTGACTTCTCTGATGTGCAACAAGAAATGACTTATACAAAAAAGATTTCCCACACTGAGAACATGGAAACGGCTTCTCACCTGTGTGAGCTCGCTGATGTGCAATAAGAGTTGAATTATAGGTAAAACATTTCCCACACTCAGAACACGAAAATGGGTTCTTAACTGAGTGTGTTCTCTGGTGTCTAATAAAAACAGACTGATTTATAAAACATGTATCACACTCAGAACAGGTAAATATGTCAGCACCTGTATGAGCTGTTCTATGTGTAGCAGTATCTGAGTTACCAGGAGAACAGTCCTCAGGATTAGAGGTATCAGGTGATGTATCTGCACTGTGAAGCACTGGCTGTATATTTAGGGTAATGGAGGTGTCTTCTGGAGAATCCTGTGTGATGTTATCTTCTGTTTTATAATCTGGAGACAGAATAAGACGTCCCTCCGAGGTATTCCTGCTTCTGTGTCCATCTGCTGGAAATAACATACAGATATAGACATATCGCTCTTCCCCTTTCCCCTCACCCATTTCATACTATTACTGAGTACAAGTTATTCCGTTATAAATACTTTCCTACAGTACTAAATATCATGCAGCAAATAATGGGATTTATGTAGACAAGGTAACCCTTATTATATTAGTGCATTGGGAGACACTGAAGTATTGGGCGCCGGGCAGTGTAAGAGAACTGTAAGACTGGGTGTCACTATTCTGCCTAACAAAGCCCCTAAAGACAGAATAGGAGTAAAGAACAGGGGAGAGGGGATAAACACTATTCAAGAATAAGAACAACAATCCTAACAAGGAGAACAGTAATATAACAGAACAGAAACAAAGAGCATAAAGGGAAGGCATAAGGGATGCCCCAAAGCTGGTCCTAAGGGCAAGCTGGCATCTCTGGGTTACCCAGACTGGTCACATTGGGTAAGAGCTGCCCTGAGGAGCAGGTGACAGCCCAGCACCCCAGCTTAGCAGAGGCTCCGTGCCACACCATCCTAGCTGCACACACCAGTCTCTTGCTGCCCCAACAGGACCAGGAACAGGCAGACTTGCTACAAGGTAATCCTGGTAACAGTGATCCCCCTGATAATGCTGATCACAGGCTGACCAGCCTCTCCTGCTGTTATCATGCAGAACCAGCAGGTCATCCATCCAGTGCAAATCCTGGGTCTTACGTACATAGAGCCACAAAGCCCTGACCACTGGCTGGTTACTAAGTCAGCGAGCTGAGGCCCAACTCCTTGTTACTGGGTCTGGTGGTGCTGGTTCTCCCTGGGTGCCTGCGGTACTGTGGATGACAGGTGCCAGTCTGAGTATGGCAACCATCTCATCCTTCTGCCTCCCATCTGCCCAGTGCCCATGGTGATGACCAG
This sequence comes from Crinia signifera, assembly GCF_055691185.1. Lineage (NCBI taxonomy): Eukaryota > Metazoa > Chordata > Amphibia > Anura > Myobatrachidae > Crinia > Crinia signifera. The sequence continues at coordinate 17,062,033 of NC_139222.1, read as the reverse complement.
TGCTTCCCCCTTCCTGTACCCCAGTATAGGCGGCTGCTCTTCTCTGACCCGATTCTGGCTGTTCCCATGGAAGATAATGGGTAATACCCCATGTAGTGGTGCACAGAGAGGATCATGGGTAATACAACTGGTGGTAGGGTAAAGGGAGAACCATGGGTAATGTCACATGACCTTCCATACCATTGTACCCTGTACACTGCTATTATTCCTGTCCCTTCTACGGATGATGTAGATGAGTCACTGGGGAACATGGGGGGCTTGGTCAGATCTCTGGGCTGGTGGCAGACAATGATCTAATGTGTGGAGGAGAAGAAGACAATAATAGGGGCTGATGGCTCCTGACTCCCCCACTGGGCAAATACATTCCCCTCATTAGTCTGTACAGACAGAGGACGGTGCAGGATAAGAGGCCGCTGTAGTGACAGAGGAGGGTGCGGGATAAGAGGCTGCTGTAGTGACAGAGGAGGGTGCGGGATAAGAGGCCGCTGAAGTGACAGAGGAGGGTTCGGGATAAGAGGCCGCTGTAGTGACAGAGGAGGGTTCGGGATAAGAGGCCGCTGTAGTGACAGAGGAGGGTGCGGGATAAGAGGCCGCTGTAGTGACAGAGGAGGGTGCGGGATAAGAGGCCGCTGTAGTGACAGAGGAGGGTGCGGGATAAGAGGCCGCTGTAGTGACAGAGGAGGGTGCGGGATAAGAGGCCGCTGTAGTGACAGAGGAGGGTGCGGGATAAGAGGCCGCTGTAGTGACAGAGGAGGGTGCGGGATAAGAGGCCGCTGCAGTGACAGAGGAGGGTGCGGGATAAGAGGCGGCTGTAGTGACAGAGGAGCGTGCGGGATAAGAGGCGGCTGTAGTGACAGAGGAGGGTGCGGGATAAGAGGCCGCTGCAGTGACAGAGGAGGGTGCGGGATAAGAGGCGGCTGTAGTGACAGAGGAGGGTGCGGGATAAGAGGCTGCTCCAGTGACAGAGGAGGGTGCGGGATAAGAGGCTGCTCCAGTGACAGAGGAGGGTGCGGGATAAGAGGCTGCTGTAGTGACAGAGGAGGGTGCAGGATAAGAGGCCGCTGTAGTGACAGAGGAGAGTGCAGGATAAGAGGCGGCTGTAGTGACAGAGGAGGGTGCGGGATAGGAGGCGGCTGCAGTGACAGAGGAGGGTGTGGGATAAGAAGCGGCTGCAGTGACAGAGGAGGGTGCGGGATAAGAGGTCGCTGCAGTGACAGAGGAGGGTGCGGGATAAAAGGATGCTGTAGTGACAGAGGAGGGTGTGGGATAAGAGGCGGCTGCAGTGACAGAGGAGGGTGCGGGATAAGAGGATGCTGTAGTGACAGAGGAGGGTGTGGGATAAGAGGCGGCTGCAGTGACAGAGGAGGGTGCGGGATAAGAGGCGGCTGCAGTGACAGAGGAGGGTGCGGGATAAGAGGCCGCTGTAGTGACAGAGGAGGGTGCGGGATAAGAGGCTGCTCCAGTGACAGAGGAGGGTGCGGGATAAGAGGCTGCTCCAGTGACAGAGGAGGGTGCGGGATAAGAGGCTGCTGTAGTGACAGAGGAGGGTGCAGGATAAGAGGCCGCTGTAGTGACAGAGGAGGGTGCGGGATAAGAGGCCGCTGTAGTGACAGAGGAGGGTGCGGGATAAGGGGCCGCTGTAGTGACAGAGGAGGGTGCGGGATAAGAGGCCGCTGTAGTGACAGAGGAGAGTGCAGGATAAGAGGCTGCTGTAGTGACAGAGGAGGGTGCGGGATAAGAGTCTGCTGTAGTGACAGAGGAGGGTGCAGGATAAGCGGCTGCTACAGTGACAGAGGAGGGTGCGGGATAAGAGGCCGCTGTAGTGACAGAGGAGGGTGCGGGATAAGAGGCCGCTGTAGTGACAGAGGAGGGTGCGGGATAAGAGGCTGCTGTAGTGACAGAGGAGGGTGCAGGATAAGCGGCTGCTACAGTGACAGAGGAGGGTGCGGGATAAGAGGCCGCTGTAGTGACAGAGGAGGGTGCGGGATAAGAGGCCGCTGTAGTGACAGAGGAGGGTGCGGGATAAGAGGCTGCTGTAGTGACAGAGGAGGGTGCAGGATAAGCGGCTGCTACAGTGACAGAGGAGGGTGCGGGATAAGAAGCCGCAGTAGTGACAGAGGAGGGTGCGGGATAAGAGGCTGCTGTAGTGACAGAGGAGGGTGCGGGATAAGAGGCCGCTGTAGTGACAGAGGAGGGTGCGGGATAAGAGGCTGCTGTAGTGACAGAGGAGGGTGCAGGATAAGAGGCCGCTGTAGTGACAGAACAAGGAGAATATGTGACTCTCGGGAGGCGTGGCCTGGGCGCTGATGGAGTAGGCAGCAGATCCTTTGTGCTCCCTCAAAAAATCTTGCAAAATATCCTGTATTGCCTGCCATCAAGAATCCTGACGCCTGCTATCTGTGTGTGATACCCCGCTCACCGTTCTGCACCAACGCTGCTCTTTCTCCGGGGCTGTGTGTCTGCGGGATTGAAGTTTGGAGAGACCACGGCCTACATCCACGCCGAGCTCCGGGCACTGCTGCTGATCCCCTGCGCCCCTGAGGTATTGCTGCGACGCTGCCGCTGCCCCTCTGGAGTCGCGGCGGGGGGAGAGACGGGTGCCGGACGCTCTCTGTTCACTGTGCGGAGAGAGTGGGAAGCGCTGCTGCGGGCCGCGCAGGGAGTGCCGGCGCCATCTTGCCCGCGTGACTCCGGGGCTATGGCACTTGTGGCACAGTTCTCCTGCACCCAGCTGAAGCTGCCTCTCCGGGCCTAACCCCGAGCACTCTGTGACCTCTTGGCGGGTGAGTGCTGCGGAAACCTGATGACCACAGCTAAATACGATCTCCCATATCTAAGTGGAGGACAGACCTGGGCAGTAACTCCCTACTGCTACACGGGCCACTTATCAGCGCTCTCCAGACCTATATCCAGAAAGTGCTCTCCGATCAAGCCCTACTGATGAAGGTGGGAGTGTGAGACATCTTGCTACTGCTTTTCTGGGTGCAACATTGAGGCGTGCTGGCCGTCTCTATATACGCCTGCAGTTACCCAGTAGCTTAAGATGGAAGCTTCCCTGCATTATATCTTGCAGGCTATTACATCCTCGGCCGATAGGCTTGTGGTCAGGCTGACTGAGATACACTCTGACACCATCTCTCGCTCCTACATTGATGCTAACTTTGACCCCAGACATGAACACACTCTGTCTATCTGCTGTGATACTGTATGCCCCATGGCTTCTGACTCTCCACAGTGTGATAATATCTCTCGCTCCTACATTGATGCTAACTTTGACCCCAGACATGAACACACCCTGACTATATCCTGTGATACTGTATGCCCCATGGCTTCTGATAATATCTCTTGCACCTACACTGATGATGCATCTGCTGGCATGACTGAAGATACCCTGACTACATGCTGTGACACCGTACGGCCCATGGCTTTTGATCCTCCACAGTGTGACACCACCACTCGCTCCTGTTTTGACGATGCATTCGCTGGTACCTCCGAAGACACCCTTACTGCATGCTGTGACATCGTATGCCCCATGGCTTCTGATCCTCTGCTGTTTCGGGATGCAGGTCTACAGGGTCCTGCTTTAATAGTTGGAAATTCCTTTAAAGCCCTGACCTGCTACTTCATGCTTGGCACCACTTGCTCAGGACTGCCCCACTTTTATATGTTATACTCTGCATTGGGCTGGATATGGTCTTACTATCATTGTGGGACGTGTGTGTGTGTGTGTGTGTGTGTGTGTGTGTGTGTGTGTGTGTGTGTGTGGGGGGGGGGGGTTTAGTTAGATAGTTACTTTAATGTAGTAGGGGTTTAGGGGCAGTATAGTTGTAGGGCTCCAGGTACACCTAAGTTGGGGGTGGGTAGTACAGGGTGGGGGGTTATCTGGTGGGTTGTTTTGGGTCATTTGGGAGGTTTTTTTTTGTTTTTTTGTTACTGGGGTTCATTTCTTATCAATAATGTTAGTCTATTTTAGTTAGACGATGATATTATTGTTAGCTGTTTACTATATGAGCTAGATCATTGGTGCTTAGAGAACTGCTTTGAAACTTGGCCATGCATTTATACTATCCGTATATCTCTACAATCCTGGGAGCTCGGATGGCGCCTCCGAGTGCTTGATTTAATATATGCCCAGTTACACTTTGTGCAGTTGATTTCCTGTCTGTGCACATTATGTACGTTGTGAGTGTAAATGGCTATGGCTGCATTTGTATGCATATCAATGTACGACATTCTACCTATTGTATAATTTATGCGTACACCATTGGATCTAGCACTATCCTGATGTTTGCAGGGTTAAATGTCTGTTACTGCTAATGCAAAACCAATAAAAAATACGTAATTTAAAAAAAAAGAATATGTGACTCTCTGTAATAAGTGATTATTACTGACCTGTGCTGAGATCTGTAGGGATTTCCTCCTCCTTACACTGCTGACCACTTAGGACCTCCGTCTCTTCTCCTTCTGTATCTTCTACCTTAATATCAGTCACATCCGTCCCTTCTCCTTCTGTATCTTCTACCTTAATATCAGTCACATCCGTCTCTTCTCCCTCTGTATCTTCTACCTTAATATCAGTCACATCCGTCTCTTCTCCTTCTGTATCTTCTGCCTTAATGTCAGTCACATCCGTCTCTTCTTCTACCTCTGTATCTTCTACCTTAATATCAGTCACATCCGTCTCTTCTTCTACCTCTGTATCTTCTACCTTAATATCAGTCACATCTGTCTCTTCTTCTACCTCTGTATCTTCTACCTTATTATCAGTCACATCCGTCTCTTCTCCTTCTGTATCTTCTACCTTAATATCAGCCAGGCCTCCACCCTAAATAACAACAGTAAATATTGGTGTATGAGAAACACACAGCTTCTCTATAGATCTTGTAGTGAGAACTCACTATGGTATAACCTACCTGATCCTCCTGTGGGGTCCTGGCAGTCTCCTCTGTACAGTGCTGGGAATACAGAGGACGGGGACATCTCTCTGGGGTATCTCTGTTACTGGGCCCACCTGTAGGAGACACACAGTGACTGAGGACATGGTATATATGTGATTATCCTGGGAATACAGAGGACGGGGACATCTCTCTGGGGTATCTCTGTTACTGGGCTTATCTGTAGGAGACACACAGTGACTGAGGACATTGTATATATGTGATTATCCTGGGAATACAGAGGACGGGGACATCTCTCTGGGGTATCTCTGTTACTGGGCCCATCTGTAGGAGACACGCAGTGACTGAGGACATGGTGTATATGTGATTATCCTGGGAATACAGAGGACTGGGACATCTCTCTGGGGTATCTCTGTTACTGGGCCCATTTCTAGGAGACACACAGTGACTGAGGACATGGTATATATGTGATTATCCTGGGAATACAGAGGACGGGGACATCTCTCTGGGGTATCTCTGTTACTGGGCCCATCTGTAGGAGACACGCAGTGACTGAGGACATGGTATATATGTGATTATCCTGGGAATACAGAGGACGGGGACATCTCTCTGGGGTATCTCTGTTACTGGGCCCATCTGTAGGAGACACGCAGAGACTGATGACATGGTATATATGTGATTATCCTGGGAATACAGAGGACAGGGACATCTCTCTGGGGGTATCTCTGTTACTGGGCCCATCTGTAGGAGACACACAGTGACTGAGGACATTGTATATATGTGATTATCCTGGGAATACAGAGGACGGGACATCTCTCTGGGGTATCTCTGTTACTGGGCCCATCTGTAGGAGACACACAGTGACTGAGGACATGGTATATATGTGATTATCCTGGGAATACGGAGGACGGGGACATCTCTCTGGGGTATTCCTGTTACTGGGCCCATCTGTAGGAGACACACAGTGACTGAGGACATGGTATATATATGTGATTATCCTGGGAATACAGAGGACAGGGACATCTCTCTGGGGTATCTCTGTTACTGGGCTTATCTGTAGGAGACACGCAGTGACTGAGGACATGGTATATACTGTATGTGATTATCCTGGGAATACAGAGGACGGGGACATCTCTCTGGGGTATCTCTGTTACTGGGCCCATCTGTAGGAGACACGCAGTTACTGAGGACATGGTATATATGTGATTATCCTGGGAATACAGAGGACGGGGACATCTCTCTGGGGTATCTCTGTTACTGGGCCCATCTGTAGGAGACACGCAGAGACTGAGGACATGGTATATATATATGTGATTATCCTGGGAATACAGAGGACAGGGACATCTCTCTGGGGTATCTTTGTTACTGGGCTTATCTGTAGGAGACACGCAGTGACTGAGGACATGGTATATATGTGATTATCCTGGGAATACAGAGGACGGGGACATCTCTCTGGGGTATCTCTGTTACTGGGCCCATCTGTAGGAGACACGCAGTGACTGAGGACATGGTATATATGTGATTATCCTGGGAATACAGAGGACGGGGACATCTCTCTGGGGTATCTCTGTTACTGGGCCCATCTGTAGGAGACACGCAGAGACTGAGGACATGGTATATATGTGATTATCCTGGGAACACAGAGGACGGGGACATCTCTCTGGGGTATCTCTGTTACTGGGCCCATCTGTAGGAGACACGCAGTGACCGAAGACATTGTATATATGTGATTATCCTGGGAATACAGAGGACAGGGACATCTCTCTGGGGGTATCTCTGTTACTGGGCCCATCTGTAGGAGACACACAGTGACTGAGGACATTGTATATATGTGATTATCCTGGGAATACAGAGGACGGGACATCTCTCTGGGGTATCTCTGTTACTGGGCCCATCTGTAGGAGACACACAGTGACTGAGGGGGATGCGGCCATTTGGTCTACTGCATTATGGTAGAAAGTCATTAGGTCAAATCCATTAGGTCGACATGCTAAAAGGTCGACATGACTCTAGGTCGACATGGGAAAAGGTCGACATGATTCTAGTTCAAAAGGTCATTAGTTCGACAGGTCATTAGTTCGACAAGGTCATTAGTTCGACATTGTCTATGTCGACATTCACAAGGTCGACATGGAGTTTTTCACTGTTTTTTGAGCCAACATGTGCCGACAGGCGGTATTTCATGCCCTACCATCCACTAGGGCGTGGTGGGAGAATAAAATAGTGTGCCGAGCGTAGCGAGGCACCGTGCCCGACGCATTGCGAGCACAGCGAGCGATGCGAGGGGATGCAGTGCACTTTAAACTGTGTCCATGTCGACTGTGTTGACATTCAGGTAAAAAAACAGTGAAAAACCCCATGTCGACCTTGTGAATGTCGACATAGACAATGTCGAACTAATGACCTTGTCGAACTAATGACCTGTCGAACTAATGACCTGTCGACCTAGAATCATGTCGACCTTTTCCCATGTCGACCTAGAATCATGTCGACCTTTTAGCATGTCGACCTAATGGATTCGACCTAATGACTTTCTACCATAATGCGATAGACCAAATGATCCCAACCCGACTGAGGACATGGTATATATGTGATTATCCTGGGAATACGGAGGACGGCGACATCTCTCTGGGGTATTCCTGTTACTGGGCCCATCTGTAGGAGACACACAGTGACTGAGGACATGGTATATATATGTGATTATCCTGGGAATACAGAGGACGGGGACATCTCTCTGGGGTATCTCTGTTACTGGCCCCATCTGTAGGAGACACACAGTGACTGAGGACATGGTATATATGTGATTATCCTGGGAATACAGAGGACAGGGACATCTCTCTGGGGGTATCTCTGTTACTGGGCCCATCTGTAGGAGACACACAGTGACTGAGGACATTGTATATATGTGATTATCCTGGGAATACAGAGGACGGGGACATCTCTCTGGGGTATCTCTGTTACTGGCCCCATCTGTAGGAGACACGCAGTGACTGAGGACATGGTATATATGTGATTATCCTGGGAATACAGAGGACGTGGACATCTCTCTGGGGGATCTCTGTTACTGGGCCCATCTGTAGGAGACACACAGTGACTGAGGACATGGTATATATGTGATTATCCTGGGAATACAGAGGACGGTGACATCTCTCTGGGGTATCTCTGTTACTGGGCCCATCTGTAGGAGACACACAGTGACTGAGGACATGGTATATATGTGATTATCCTGGGAATACAGAGGACGGGGACATCTCTCTGGGGTATCTCTGTTACTGGGCCCATCTGTAGGAGACACACAGTGACTAAGGACATGGTATATATGTGATTATCCTGGGAATACAGAGGACGGGGACATCTCTCTGGGGTATCTCTGTTACTGGCCCATCTGTAGGAGACACGCAGTGACTGAGTACATGGTATATATGTGATTACCCTGGGAATACAGAGGATGGGGACATCTCTCTGGGGTATCTCTGTTACTGGGCCCATCTGTAGGAGACACACAGTGACTGAGGACATGGTATATATGTGATTAACCTGGGAATACAGAGGACGGGGACATCTCTCTGGGGTATCTCTGTTACTGGGCCCATCTGTAGGAGACACGCAGTGACTGAGGACATGGTATATATGTGATTATCCTGGGAATACAGAGGACGGGGACATCTCTCTGGGTATCTCTGTTACTGGCCCCATCTGTAGGAGACACGCAGTGACTGAGTACATTGTATATATGTGATTATCCTGGGGATACAGAGGACGGGGACATCTCTCTGGGGTATTCCTGTTACTGGGCCCATCTGTAGGAGACACGCAGTGACTGAGGACATGGTATATATGTGATTATCCTGGGAATACAGAGGACGGGGGCATCTCTCTGGGGTATCTCTGTTACTGGCCCCATCTGTAGGAGACACGCAGTGACTGAGGACATGGTATATATGTGATTATCCTGGGAATACAGAGGACGGGAACATCTCTCTGGGTATCTATGTTACTGGCCCATCTGTAGGAGATACGCAGTGACTGAGTACATGGTATATATGTGATTATCCTGGGAATACAGAGGACGGGGACATCTCTCTGGGGTATCTCTGTTACTGGGCCCATCTGTAGGAGACACGCAGTGACTGAGTACATGGTATATATGTGATATATCTTTTAATATTTCGCAGTTCTTAACAGCATAATAAATAAAAGTTACGTTTTAATTCATTTTTCTTCGGACATTTAAAACAATACATAATATGTATGCTGAATAAGTCAGAATCTGTCAGCTTAGATTGCCCCTTGTAGGAATTATTTTCTTCCTTTGCTTGTATGATCATACCGATTCCTGGGAAGCACCTCCCTATATATCGATACCTGAATTAATGGTAATATAACTAATAGGGTGATCTGACAATTACACAGGTGACTGTGCGGATTAATTCTCTTGCTCTCTATTACACTGTATATATGTCACTAGCAGACAATGGGGCAGATGTAATAAGCTTTGTAGAGTGATAAACTGGAGAGAGATAAACTACCAACCAGTCCACTCCTGTCAGACACTAACAGGTGACAGAATGTAACACCCCTGTCACATACAGAGGCGCTGCTGTCGGCGATGACACTGAATCAGAGACATTTACATCAGAAATATAATAAGAGGATTTATCTTTCTATAATTACACATGTAATTGGGTGCAACCTAAAAACACATACAAATATATATAATCACAGCTAACGATTAATGTATGCTCAATAGCAAAGGTTCCTATTGGACGCATGTGGGTGGCGCACAAGGACCCTACAATTAAGGAGTGGGTTAATTTAGTCAATTGCACATTAGAACATGGAAAGCATGTCCACTTAGCCAGACGATCTATCGTACATGGGGTGGGTGGGTACTCAAACTACCCTAAAATATATACAGGGGTGGGGTCCTGGGGTGCACACCAATTGAGAGGTGCGACCCGGCAGAGACCTTTCAGTAGAACTGCATACAAAGTCAAAGGTGCACAAATCGGAGTATGATTTGTGCACCTGCACCTTTGACTTTGTATGCAGGTCTCCGCCGGGTCGCACCTCTCAATTGGTGTGCACCCCAGGACCCCACCCCTGTATATCTAATGCCGTGTATTTCCATACACATTAGAAGGCCAGAGACCCCTTCTGCGCCTGGTGGTAGCACCCATGCCCACCTGTCCTATATATTGGTTTTAATTAGGTTCCTGACATTTCTTAGACTGCATGCAGAGCAAGGTGAGACCTGCACAAATGTATAGTGGATTATCAGATGAGGGGGGGGGGGGTGCATTTCTGGGTTGTGGCCCCCCCTGGACTGGTGTGGCTGTTTGGCCTCAGGAGCAACACAAATGAACACTTATTCTCATATTCACTTTCATCCCTATTGTGTGTTTTATTTCAATGTAATTCATTTCTCACCTTCACCTCTCACTACTTCACCTCTCACTACTTTATCGCTCATTTTTTTACCTCTCACTTACCTACCCCTGCTATTTTTAGCAGCCTCTCTCACTAACCTATCCTCACTTTGTTTCACTATATATTTCTTTCAGTCTTGTGTTGCCCTGGGGTCACTCGGCTGCACCGTTTTGGGGTGCCATGTGCCCTAGATTTGTACCCCCCAAAATGTTAGGGACTTGCCCGACTAATGAGGTCACCTGGACGCGGTGGGCAAGCCGTTACTTGTGGCCATAAATAAGCGAAGAACCTCGCTAAAAATGCAAAATTTTATTGCAATATTTTAAATTGGGAGTATGATTTGTGCACCTACCCTAAAATATAGCAAGGGATGTGTCAATTTTTGGTTAGGATTTTGATAAAACACTATATAAAAGAATATGTAAGGAGTGAGTAAATGTGTTATTTAGCAGGGTTTTGTATTTTACTATGTAAGTATTTCTCTATTTAATTATTTGTTTAGTTAATTATCTAAAATATCACAAATTACAGTAAAGCACTGGTTACGTTAGGTTAAAAAATTCCACGATATTACACAATATAAATGTTTATTTAAAAGAGTGGGTTAATATGTTATTTAGAATATTTTTCATTTAGTACGTATGTATTTAACCATTTCTCCTCTTTCACACGTATAATTTAGGGCAGGGCTGGGCAACACCGGCCCTCCAGATGTTAATGAACTACACATCCCAGGATGCTTTGCATTAGTTTTGCTATGTGGCCATGCTGAAACTGATGCAAGGCATGCTGGGATGTGTAGTTCATCAACATCTGGAGGGCCGGTGTTGCCCAGCCCTGATTTAGAGGGATATTCAATCCCCGGCGAGCATCTCCCGTGGGGGAGATGCCCGCCGGGCCCTATTCAATGCTGTCTTCCCCGACAGCATTGAGCAGGGTATCTCGGCAGAATGAGACCGACATCACAAGCTGCCGAGAACGGCCGGGAAGTGACGAGCTGCCGGCTGCAGCACGCCCCTTCCCGGCCACGCCCCCTTCTCGCTCCCCGGCAGGCGGGATATTAAATCCCACCTTTGGCCTGGGGAAGAAGTTGAGATCAGACGGAATGAGTGTTTAGAGTCATCTTTCTTATTAGAATAATACCCCTTTTACACCGCCGAAAAATCCGGGTCAGCGGCGCGGTCAGACCTGGATCCTCGGTGGTGTAAATGGGGGGTATCCGTGTCCATTTACACGGGTCCTCTACCCAGGTCCTGACCTGAGTAGAACCAGGATGGGACCCGTATAAATGGCGGTGTAAATGGTCCCGCTGCGGGTCCAGGCACCCGCAGCGGGTCCACAGCGTGCAGCGCTGGGGAAGCTGTCCCCAGGTGCTGCGGGAGGAGGGGGGTCCCTGCGGCTACTATGGGGAGATGGGGTACCTGTCAGCGGCCAGCCTGACACGGCGCTGCCACTGCTGTATCTCCCCCCCGGCGGCCGGTCCTTGCGGCGGATGGACAGTCAGTGTCGGCGGTCCCTCTGGCGCAGAGGAAATAGTACTATTTCCCCTGCGCCAGAGGGACCGCCGACACTGACTGTCCATCCGCCGCAAGGACCGGCCGCCGGGGGGAGATACACAAGCGGCAGCGCCGGCAATCATAGTGTCAGGCTGACAGTTACCCCCTCTCCCCACAGCACCCGGGGACAGCTTCCCCCCTCTACCCCCTCCAAGCTATATAGATAGATCTATATCTATATCTATATATATATATATATATCTATATCTATATATATATATATATATATATATATATATATATAGATAGATATATATCTATATATCTATCTATCTATATATATATATTATATATATATATCAACAAGGAAAGGCAGGGCTGACCCAGGTTCAGTGTAAATGGTGCAGACCCAGGTCGAAGTGCTGTGTAAATGCAGTATAAAGCAGGGTCAGACCCTGGAAACTCCAGCATTCAAAGACCAGGGTCGGACCAGGGTTTTTGGTGTAAAAGGGGTATAAGTTAGACATAACTGTGCTGCAGTTAGACAGTAGAAGTAAGCGGTGTGATGTTAGACTTGTATTTTATTTGTATGTTGATGTATTTTTAAGATTATGTTATTTGGAAAAAGTTAATAAAGACAAATAAAAAAAAATCCCTATTGGAATGACCAATCACTAAACTTTCTACACGAGGCCTATATATTAGTGAAAAACAAAAAGGAAAGCAGCGCTACATAAAAAATTTCTATACCAAGTGAATCAATAACAGAACAATTGTGATGGCACAATAAAAATAGGATTTTGGGTACCTACCGGTAAATCCTTTTCTCGTAGTCCATATGGGATACTGGGCTTCACTACTATGGGGATTGAGACCTCCGCAGGAGAGACAGGCACATAAAAGAACTTTCAGTGTGGGTGCACTGGCTCCTCCCCTCAATCTCCCTCCACTAGTCAGTTAATGCAAAAACTGTGCCGAAGGAGAGCATGTGAGGAGTATGTGATAATGTATTGTGGTGAGATTCATCCAGCACACCCAACCGAACAACAACATATAAAAGAGGTGAATCCTAACAACTTAAGAGGACACCTGTAACTAGAAACACATCTATGGATATATCTATCCTATAGAAAAAACAAGGCAATAAGCCTAACCATGAAATAGTATCTGACAGCAGAAAAGCCGCACCGAGGTGGGCTCCCAGTATCCCATATGGACTACGAGAAAAGGATTTACCGGTAGGTACCCAAAATCCTATTTTCTCTACCGTCCAATGGGATACTGGGCTTCACTACTATGGGGAGGTCCCAAAGCTACCAGAACGGGTGGGAACGTGCGGATTCTGCTGTAGAACCGCATTCCCGAACTGGGAATCCTCCCTGGCCAGGGTGTCAAACTTGTAGAACTTCACAAATGTGTGTTGCCCTGACCAAGTTGCGGCCCTGCAGAGCTGCATTGCCGACACCCCTCGAGCAGCCGCCCAAGAGGTACCTACAGACCTGGTTGAATGAGCCTTTACTGAAAAAGGAAGCGATAAACCAGCTGATGCATAGGCCTGTTGGATAGTACATCTTATCCACCTGGCAATGGTACGCGTTGAAGCAGGTAACCCCTTCTTCTGCGCATCATAGAGCACAAAAAGGCTGTCCGTCTTCCGGATCCTCGCTGTGCGCTTGACATACCCTTTAAGGGTTAGGACCACATCTAAGGACTCAGGTATATCCGGATGTGCCGCGCTAGAAGGGACCACAATAGGTTGGTTTAGGTGGAACCCTGACACCACCTTTGGAAGGAATTGTGGTCTGGTCCTGAGCTCCGCCCTATCGTTGTGGAACACAAGGTAAGGGCTCCGACATGATAAAGCCCCAAGCTCGGATACCCTCCTGGCCGAAGCCAGAGCCAGCAGAACAACAGTCTTCCAAGTGAGGTGTCGCAGTTCAGACTCCTCCAGTGGAACAAACCGGGCAGATTTCAAGAAAGTGAGAACCACTTCCAAATCCCATGGTGCAGTGGGAGGCACAAAGGGGGGCTGGATCCTCAGAACCCCCTGTAAGAAGGTTTGCACTTCCGGCAAGGCCGCAATCTTCCTCTGGAAAAACACCGACAGCGCGGAGATTTGGACCTTTAAGGAACCCAATCTGAGCCCCTTATCCAAACCAGCCTGCAGGAAGCGTAGCAGGTTGTTTAGACGAAAGCTGGCCGGAGGCAAGTCATTTTTCTCACACCAGGCAATATATCTTCGCCATATGACGTGATAGTGGGAAGCCGTCACCGGTTTCCTGGCCTTGATCATTGTATTGACGACAGAGGGATGTAGACCCTTGTGGACTAGGATCTACCGCTCAACCTCCAGGCCGTTAAACGTAGCCGCTGTAAGTCCTGAAAGACGAACGGGCCCTGGAGGAGCAGATCTTTTCTTATGGGCAGACGCCACGGGTCTTCCACTAGCATGGCCTGAATGTCCCCGTACCAGGCCCTTCTTGGCCAATCTGGTGCCACCAGAATGGCCTCCGTCCCCTGATGCCGGAGCCGCTTTAGCACCCGAGCCAACAATGGGAGAGGTGGGAACAGGTACACCAATTGGAAATCCCAGGTCCAGGTGAGAGCGTCCACCGCTATCGCCCCTGGGTCTCTGGTCCGTGCACAGTACATCGCTACCTTGTGGTTTAGTCGTGAAGCCATCAGGTCGATCTGAGGGAGCCCCCACAGATCCACTATGGCATCGAACACTTGAGTGTGAAGGCCCCACTCTCCCGGGTGAAGGTCGTGACGACTCAGGAAGTTTGCCTCCCAATTGTCGATCCCCGGGATGAAAATGGCAGACAGGGCCTGGACATTCAGTTCCGCCCAAGACAGAATCTTTGATGCTTCTCTCATGCAGGGCATGCTCTTGGTACCACCCTGCCGGTTTATATAGGCCACAGTGGTAGCATTGTCCGATTGGACCTGGATCGCCTTGCCCTGTAACAATGGAGCTGCCTGTAACAGGGCATAGTAGACCGCCCGCAACTCCAGCTTGTTGATGTGCAGGCCTGACTCCAGTGGAGTCCATCGACCCTGGAGGCGGACTCCCTGTGTCACCGCCCCCCAGCCCCTCAGGCTGGCGTCCGTGGTTACCAGAGTCCAATCCTGGATCTGGAACCGTCTGCCTGCTAACAGATTGGATGAATCTAGCCACCACTGTAGCGAGATCCTGGTTCTTGGTGCAAGTCCAATCCTTCTGCGCATCTGCAGGGGGGAGCCGGACCACTTTGTCAGAATGTCCAATTGAAAAATCCTGGAATGGAAACGGCCAAATTGTATTGCTTCGAATGAAGCCACCATCTTGCCTAGGAGTCGGAGGCAAAGATGGATCTGTACCAGAGGAGACTCCAGAACCTCCCTGACCAGCTGCTGAAGTGCACTGACCTTTTCCATCGGCAGAAAGACTCTTTGTTCCGATGTATCCAGTATCATGCCCAAGAAAACCATCCTCTGGGTCGGAACCAGCGATGATTTGGACATGTTCAGAATCCACCCGTGGTCTCTTAGGACTCGTATGGACAGATTGAGAGCACTCCTCAAAGCCTCTGCCGACCCTGCCTTTATTAGCAGGTCGTCCAGGTATGGCACGACATTCACCCTTTGAAGTCTGAGTAGTGACATCATTTCCGCCATTATCTTTGTAAAAACCCTCGGGGCAGTCGACAGGCCGAAAGGCAAGGCCCGGAATTGGTAATGGTCGTTCCCCAAGGCAAATCTGAGATAGATTTGGTGTGGGGGCCAGATAGGGATGTGTAAATAGGCGTCCTTGACGTCTATGGAGGCCAAGAACTCCCCTCTCTCTAGGCTGGCGATCACTGAGCGCAAGGACTCCATCCTGAACTTGAACACACGCAGGAAGGGGTTCAGTGATTTTAAATTCAGGATGGGCCTTACTGAGCCGTCTGGCTTCGGTACCAGGAATAGGTTGGAATAATATCCCTGGCCCCGCTCCGTGCTTGGGACCGGTACAATTACCTGAGACTGAAGCAGCCTGGTAATGGCCCCCTGGAGGCGAACCTGGTCCTCCTGTGATGCTGGAAGAGCCGACCTGAAGTATCTTCTGGGAGGGGGCTTGTCGAATTCCAGCCTGTAACCTAGTGAAATGAGACCCCTGGCCCAGGAATCCAGACCCGAGGCGTCCCACACCTGACTGAAATGCAACAATCGCGCTCCCACCGCGAGAGAGTCTCGTGGCGGGAAAACCCCGTCATGCTGCAGGCTTAGAGGACGCTGCGGCATTTGGACGGTCCTGGGTGCTGGAGGAGTTAGGCTTCCTAAACTTGCCTCTTGTGCCTCTGTTGGCATTAGAGGCGCCCCTGGCCTTGGGGCGAAACCTGTTCCCACGAAAGGACTGCTGGGAAGTACCTGTGAAGGTACGCTTTGCCACCGTGGGAGCTGATGGGAGGAAGGTAGATTTTCCTGCCGTGGCCTTGGAAATCCAACCGTCTAATTCACTCCCAAAAAGCCATTCTCCTGTAAAGGGAATACCCTCCACACTCTTCTTTGAATCTACGTCAGCAGACCACTGACGTAGCCACAAAGCCCGTCTGGCTGAAACCGCCATGGCTGAATTACGCGCGTTTATTGCGCCCAATTCCTTTTGCGCTTCACACAGGATCTTAGCGGTATCCTGAATGTGCCGCAGGCTGTCGCCTATCTGGGCCACAGTCATGTCACCTAGCAACCCTTCTTGAATCTGGGTTGACCAGGTATGAATGGCCTTAGCCATCCAGCAGAAAACTGGGCGTTGGGATGCCCCACTAGCCGTATATATGGACTTGAGGGTAGCTTCCAACCTCCTGTCCGCCCCGTCTTTAAGGGTGGATACACCTGGGACCGGTAGCAACACCTTCTTAGAAAGGCGGGAGACAGATGAGTCCACTACCGGTGGCTCCTCCCACTTCTTCCTGCCCAAAGGTTCAAAAGGATAGGCATTTGTGAACCTTTTTGAAAGAGTAAACCTTTTATCAGGGTTTTGCCAAGCAGCCCTGAACACAGTTTCTAACTCCGCTTGCTCAGGGAAGTACACTGGCTGTTTCCTCTGAGTCATGAAGAAAGGATCTCCTTCTGCGGATGCCTCCACTGGGAGATCTAAAACATCCCTGATGGCCCTGATAAGCGGTTCAGGCCCATGCACTGCTGCCTCAGGGACTGGTTCCTGCAGAACCTGCTCCTCACCCTCCTCTAGTATGTCCTCATCATCATCGTCTGAATCAGGGGCCATCGCAGCAGCCGGTCTCTTTTGAGGCTGTGCGGGAGGAGGTACACTAAGAGTATGAAGAATATCCACCCTGGCAGCTAACATGGACAATTCTCTCTGAACCCTCTGCGTTTGCTGAGTGTTATTGGAAAGCTGTGAAGCCACAGAATCCAACAGGGTCTTTATGTTGGAGGCCCAAACAGGCTCCTGCTCGTCAGCCTGAGACGGCCCCACAAGCTGTGGGGGCACCCCACTGATCTGAGTGTCAGCACTACTGGGCTGTGGTGACATACAAGCCTCACAAGTTACCTGGGACTGTGATTTTGGCACAAACTTGGTGCTACACACCATACAAGTGAACTTTTTCACCATGATGAGACAGTACTACAATGTCTGCAGTACAACACAACCCCCACGCAGTCACACACGTGCACACCCCACACAGCTGGATTGTGAAAAACAGACTATGTGCTTGTTTTATGCTGTGTTAAGTAACTAATCAGTGGGGAAAAAACAGAGCAATTGGGGAGCCAAGTGCACCCTTAACCTGAACTCACAGATCTGGGTGAGCTGGTAAAGCTAACACAGTGATATGAACAAACACAGTGTCTGAGTAAGCCAGATAGCGCAACAGCGCTAAATCGCTATAAAAAACCTGCTGTCTCTGCCGTGCTGCAAGTACCCGGATCCACCACGCCAGTGAGGAGCCCTCTGTAATGGAGTCTGGCAGCGTGTGAAGAAGCAGGAAGTGACAGCGCGCGCCCAGCAGAGCTTGGTCCCGCTCTGAGTGAAGCCCCGCCCCCTGTACACGGAGCTGGCGCTTCTATATATTTATACTGACATATAATAAAGGTGTAAAATATATATATAATACATTATAACCTGAGGGGTGTCCCTGGTGGTCCAGCGGCAGCACCCCTATGCCAGTTACCAGACGCGGTGTTCACGCAGTCCCTGCTGGAGAGCCGCCATTACTAGCCGTCGTCTTGCCGCATCAGAAATGGCTGCGGGGACCCCTTGTGGGACCCCCAGCCTGTACTCACCACTGAAGTCTTCTGACCTGTCAGGGGTGTGCGGCGGCTAGGGGACTTGCTCGCCACAGCGCAATGCTGTGCGGTGACAAATCCCACGCAGGACCGAATTGTCCTGTAGCAGGGTCAGCTCTGCACCTGAAGAGGTCGGGGACTGACCCTTCCCCTGACACCCACGAAGCAGGACAGCTGTGTGGTCACCGCAGCGCCCCAAAATAACAAACTTTGAAAATAAATGTAGAAAAACTCTGGAGCATCCAGAAGCACTGCCTCTCCTGAGGCACATTTTTCAAAACTGACTAGTGGAGGGAGATTGAGGGGAGGAGCCAGTGCACCCACACTGAAAGTTCTTTTATGTGCCTGTCTCTCCTGCGGAGGTCTCAATCCCCATAGTAGTGAAGCCCAGTATCCCATTGGACGGTAGAGAAATGTAAAAATATATAATGCAATAAAATCACAGTTCAAGGTCCATGTGCAATAAGGATGTTGAACCTCATAAAAGAGTATATAACCTGCACTGAACCATGCGCGAGTCCCGTGTGGAGAAGTCCTGGAGTCAATTGCCAGATCCTGGGTACCGCTAGAGGTGTTGTCCCAATGGTTTAGAAGGTTGGTCACCGAATCCATGGAACCTTAAGTTGTATGAGGATAATTGTCCAGGTCAATAAGGCATAAGACTTCTGGAATGGTGGGACATCAGTTCAGATAATTAAGCCGGTGGATGGTAAATCCTTAGGGCACAGGTCCTGATAGCACCAACGCATTTCGCTGTACACACCGTCAGCTTTTTCAAGGTCTCTTGCGGTTGTGCCAGTGCTGATATTTATACCCAGACTCCCTACTGGGTCATTTGCATATTCAATTGATTCACTTGTTAATTTTTGTTAATAATATAGAAACAACCTCAGAGACAGAAAACTAATTAGATAACATTTAAACTTGTTCATTCTAGTCTAGAGAGTGGCTGTCATGAGGGGCTTCCTCAATTTTAACGATAGATACTCGGAGACAGACATATTTTTCTCAGTGGGATAAACCCACAGAATTTAATATTGATAAAAAGGTTGATAATTTGAAAGAGGATTTTAACCTTCTGGAGGACTTGTTGAAATCCGACACCAAACATTGGCCGGACAGAACAAACCTCCAGGAGTATTTAGATAAGAAGATGGTCCCTAGGGGCCTACGGCTATTTTTAATGGTGATGTAACCTTTCAAGAAAGATGGGATATGTTTGTTGGATAAATGCTCTTTTATGCTTCTAGAATTGGTTATTGAATTTAGATTGCAGAAAACCAAAACTCTAGAACAACAAATTGAGACACTAAAAAATAAATTAGATCCGTTCAAGAGAATATAAGGAAAGATCAGATATTGTGGAGAGGATTACCAAATTCGCACAAAATATAATAGATTTACTATCTATCTGTAATAAATTTCAACAAGATTTAGAAGATTATAAAATCAGGAAATATTCGAGTTTATCGGAATGCAAATAAATCTAACCAGGGAAATTCCTATAAAAAAAAGTTGGAAAAAAATTCAAAATGTTCGGATAAATGACATCGGGGGAAATCAGAGAATACTAGAGATCTTCCCCATAGTTAGAGACTTAATAGAGATCTAGAGAGAACATAGACATTACTTGAGAGATGAATATCATATGAACAAATCAGACAGACATTTGGGAGTTAGACCCAATGATCATAGTTTCAAGAGAAACACATAGGAGGAGAATAGAGGGTCAGATTTTTTAGAGGCTTGCCAGAGACGAAACCCTTGTCTGGAGAGAGAGAGCTTTGAAGGAACCCCGAAAAGACAAAGGTTTTCAAGGGTCGAGGGAGAAGGGGAGGGGGCAAAAAAGTCCAACTAAAAAGACGTAAATTAAAATTAAATATTGAAATGAGTCAAGAGAAAACGGTCTTTAATCTCGATCTTTAATCTCTCTTCAATGTAGACGAGACCAAACTACTAAATAAAGGTCTTCAATTCTCTCCCTCTACCCCTGCTAACATTTTTAATTTATTTGTAGAATTAAAACAGGTTTGTAAAACAAAAGTATTTTGCCATTAATACCCCTTTCACATTGCAGCTTAATCACGGTATATTGCCAGTTTTTTTACCGTTTTAGAACGGGTACAGCTGCAGTGTGAAAGCTCCATTGTAAATTTACCGGTTACAGAATACCGGTATTTTGAAACGTGTTAAAAGCAGGATCCTACACGTTTAAAAAAGTGATGGGACAAAACGGCATTGAAACGGTAATACCCCTTTCAGACCGCACTTAACCCCAGTGGTGGTTTTTTTTTTTTGGGAGCGCTCCCCACTGGGCGAGTTTTTTATGGGGAGCGCTCCCTTAAAAAAAAAAACACCACTACTTCCCTGGGTCCGGGAAGCGCCGCTGCACTGTCAATCAGCGGCTGCCCGGACCTGCACCACCCGCGCCGCGTCGCTGTCCCCGGCAGCCGGCTTGTCATAAGCCGGTGCCGGGGACTTCAATAGTAAACCCGGAGGGGAGGGGAGAGGAGGAGGCGGCGCCACAGAGGGGAGGGAGGCTCCAAACAGTGGCAATCCCGAGAATTTTCCGGGCTTGCCAGACTGGGCACTGAGGCACAGCCCGGAAAATTCTCGGGATTCCACTGAAGGGGTTAAACGGGTAATATACCGGGTCAATGCTGTTTATGCGATGTGAAAGCAGCTTAAGAAATTAGACCAAACACAGGAAACCTCGTTCCCAATATTTTTGGACAGCAATGACCATAGTCAGCTCTAATGTCCATGATGACTCTTCTGGATGAAAATCTATCACCAGAACTGACTTTTTCCCCCATTAAATGTAAGGGGACACATACTGTATAGAGAGTTTTTTTTATAAAACTACCCTCAATGAGTTTAAATCATTATGTACAAAATCTTGTAAAAATAAAAAAATAACCTGCCTAGACAAGAAAAAGGGATACTTAATGACCTTAGGAGGGGGGGTGGGATAATAGTCCAAAACAGATTGGACTATGGCCCTTTTTCAGATCTTATCGCAGTTCACATTTGTTCACAAAATGGGCAAAAATCATGTGCACTGCAGGTGGGGCAGATGTAACATGCGCAGAGAGAGTTACATTTGGGTGGGGTGTCTTGAATCTGAAATCTAAAATGTAAATTGCAGTGTAAAAATAATGCAGCCAGTATTTACCCTGCACAGAAACAAAATAACTCCTCCAAATCTAACTCTCTCTGCACATGTTACATCTGCCCCACCTGCAGTGCACATGGTTTTGTCCATTTTGAGAACAAATTTGTACTGCGATCAGATCTGAATAAGGGTCTATGTGCATGAAGCATTGAGACAGTTATAGGATGTTAATGTATACCACCAATTAACTATGGACCCCACCCCAACATTCATCACGGAATTGAAGTCTTTACTTGATAAGGCACTGATGATTAATATCTTTTCTAAAGACGAATTTCGTTTTCTTTATCTTGAGCATCCAGTCACCCCAGTATACCATCACCTTCCGAAAATTCACAAATCCCTCAATTCACCCCCCCCTCGGGTGCCCTATTATTTCTGGTGTAGGCTCTCTTTCTTCCAATTTATCCCATTATGTTGACACTTATCTACAACCACGGGTGTCCACACTGAGGTCTTACATTAAGGATACAACACACTTGCTTAAATGGAAAGACTCATTCCTGTATGACTTTAGATGTGCACAGCCTCTATTCCAACATTCCCCAACTAGGGGTGGAGGCTATAAAGAAAAGATTAGATCTGGATGGGGACCTCAGTGCGGAACACAATCAATTTATTTTGGATTCCATCACTTTTATTCTTAGTCACAATTATTTCATTTTTTTTGGACAAACACTACTTACAAACTATGGGGACGGCCATGGGTACCAGATTTGTGCCCAGCTATGCAAACCTCTACATTAGGGAAGTCAAGGACCACCTCGACAAGGGTGGTAGCTGGGCCGCAAATCTGGTCCACCTTTCGCAGTATATGACAGGAAGCAGCACCAGAGGGGTGGGAAGGCTTACATGACACCAAGAGTAGCAGGTAGATGTCCCTGCCCCTTCCTTAATGCGGTGCTCAACCCCAACACCCTGATTTCAACATCAGGGTCAGTAGAGCATGTGCCAAGCTGTGATTGGAGGAGCTTGGCATATGTGGATTAGAAGAGTCCCTGATTGGAGGAGCCTGTCACATGCTTCTCTGCCCCATGAGTATCTCACAGCGAGCCCCCCCCTCTCTGCCCAGCATCTCTCCTCCCCCTCTCTGCCCAGCATCTCTCCTCTGTATTTCTGATCAGCATCTTACGGATATGCCTCTCTGTCCAGCGCCTGTCCTCCTCCTCCTCCTGCCTCCGTCCAGCGCCTGTCCTCCTCCTGCCTCCGTCCAGCGCCTGTCCTCCTCCTGCCTCCGTCCAGCGCCTGTCCTCCTCCTGCCTCCGTCCAGCGCCTGTCCTCCTCCTGCCTCCGTCCAGCGCCTGTCCTCCTCCTGCCTCCATCCAGCGCCTGTCCTCCTCCTGCCTCCATCCAGCGCCTGTCCTCCTCCTGCCTCCATCCAGCGCCTGTCCTCCTCCTGCCTCCGTCCAGCGCCTGTCCTCCTCCTGCCTCCGTCCAGCGCCTGTCCTCCTCCTGCCTCCGTCCAGCGCCTGTCCTCCTCCTGCCTCCGTCCAGCGCCTGTCCTCCTCCTGCCTCCGTCCAGCGCCTGTCCTCCTCCTGCCTCCGTCCAGCGCCTGTCCTCCTCCTCCCCCTCTCTCTGGACAGCATCTCTCCTCCCCCCTCTCTCTGGACAGCATCTCTCCTCCTCCCCCTCTCTCTGGACAGCATCTCTCCTCCTCCCCCTTTCTCTCTGGACAGCATCTCTCCTCCTCCCCCTCTCTCTGGACAGCATCTCTCCTCCTCCCCCTCTCTCTGGACAGCATCTCTCCTCCTCCCCCTCTCTCTGGACAGCATCTCTCCTCCTCCCCCTCTCTCTGGACAGCATCTCTCCTCCTCCCCCTCTCTCTGGACAGCATCTCTCCTCCTCCCCCTCTCTCTGGACAGCATCTCTCCTCCTCCCCCTCTCTCTGGACAGCATCTCTCCTCCCCCTCTCTCTGCCCAGCATCTCTCCTCCTCCCCCTCTCTCTGCCCAGCATCTGTCCTCCTCCCCCCTCAGCATCTGTCCTCCTCCCCCCTCACTCTGCCCAGCATCTGTCCTCCCCCCCATCTCTCTGCCCAGCATCTGTCCTCCTCCCCCATCTCTCTGCCCAGCATCTGTCCTCCTCCCCCCCTCTCTCTGCCCAGCATCTGTCCTCCTCCCCCCCCTCTCTGCCCAGCATCTGTCCTCCTCCCCCCTCTCTGCCCAGCATCTGTCCTCCTCCCCCCCTCTCTGCCCAGCATCTGCACTCTCCGTTTTCTTACCAGCATCTTACTGCCACCTCTTTCTGCCCAGAATATAGTTGCTTTCTCCTTTCTCTGCCAAATATATGGCTGCTCTACGCCTTATACACATCAATTGGCCTTCCCATATTTTCTCTACCCAATATTGATCTCCTACCCTCTCTCTGTCCAGCTACTGGCTGTCTCCCTCTTATCTTCATTTTCATGTACCACATCTATCATATCTACACTGCATCCATAGTCAACCATTTTCCAACAACACCCATTTTCCCCTGTACCCTATCACAACTCACTTTTCCTCTCACCTTTCCCCTTTTTATTTCTCTTTTGCGTTAGTGCCATGAGCGTTGTGTGTATAAGATGCACTACTACTGTGGACTTTATGTGTAATGGACACGACTGCGGACAACTGGTGTTTAATTGGCACCTCTGTGGGCATTATGTTTAAGGGGAACTACTTCTGTGGGCGATGTGAACAACAAAACTCAACATGGTTCCCCAGCATGCCGGTACTTGAAGAACCAGCACATGGAACATTAACGGGCCCACTGGCACTTCTAGTTCTACAGCCAAACAAATATTCAAATGAAGACACAAACACCTACTGTACACCGTGAAAGTATAACTAACATTCCTACACTCTCACACACATACTGACCTATGGTAAAACATGGCCATTCCATCCACTTGTCAATTAGAATACATTAGGAGACCTGTTAAAATAACTCCCCTAAATCTAGAAAGGATCGGTCCTCTTCGGTCCATGTAGTTATACAGAGGTTACATAAAAAACAAAATGCAAAATCCGGTCCGCGTGTACTGAAGGGAATCCATATATTCACCTGGACTGCCAACTGCCAGGTCCCCGTATGACTACTGTCACTTGCAGCACCCAATCAGGGAATGACACGTATACTGCGCTCCCCTGATTGGCTTAACCACATTGAACTGTCACTCAAAGCTGAGCTCATGTACAGTTAGAACGGGGAAGAAATCCCCATTCTAAATATATGTGAAAAACTTAGCGGTTTGCTAAATCCACACAGGTTAATTAGGTCAAGTATGTGGCCTGTCCACAAGGTCAAGGCCATTGGGGCATATATGTGCATAAATATATATATATATATTAGTGTGAATTAGTAACTATTACTCGTGCAGCAGCTTCCTACTATGCCCACAGTTTTTAGTGAGTAATAGGTTAATATGGGTCTATGTATAGGACCACATCCATCGGCCGTAATGCTGCGGGATCCCTGTGGATCATCTATCTGCTGTATTGTATATGCTGCTTTGGCTGTGACCCCTGATGATAGTCCGGATAGGTTGAAACATTGTGTGAATTCATGCTGCCATGTTATCCTATGATATGATGCGAGGGGAGAGCAGGAGTATAATAGGGGCTGATGGCTCCTGATGTATGAGATACACCAGAGAGTGTGGGGAGGAGACTGGTCAGATCTCTGGGCTGGTAACACACAGTGACATGATGTGAGGGGAGAGCAGGAGTATAATAGGGACTGATGGCTCCTGATGTATGAGATACACCAGAGAGTGCAAGGAGGAGACTGGTCAGATCTCTGGGCTGGTAACACACAGTGACATGATGTGAGGGGGAGAGCAGGAGTATAATAGGGGCTGATGGCACCTGATGTATGAGATACACCAGAGAGTGTGGGGAGGAGACTGGTCAGATCTCTGGGCTGGTAACACACAGTGGCCCTTATTCTAATCGGCACGGTACGGCCCGCGTGCGGCCGTACCGCCGATGTTTTTGGTCTGCACATGCGCAGAGGTCATTCTGCGCATGTGCAGCCCCCTTCGCCGCAGACGTCTTTCGTCCGCCGCAAAGAGGGCGTATAGGGGCGTGAGAGGCATCATGCCCTCATTTCCCTATGTGTACGCCCCGCGTTTCATGGGCGTTCCCATGCAAACGCGGGGCGTATGCATGGTAATGAGGGCATGACGCCCTCATTACCATGACATGGGGGCGGAAAGCTGACGTCGCCGGATGTCAGCTTTCAGCCCCCATACAAGCTACCACACGGACGATTGTCCGTGTGGTCTCAGCTTGCGGGAGCTGCCGCGGCGTGCGGCCCTGCCTTCGATGGTCGACGACCATCGAATGCAGGGGGCAGCTCCCACCATGGTGGAGGCGTACGCCTCCACCATTTTTGTGCGGATCGCCAGCCGTCCGTGTAAGGACGGCCGTGGCGATCCGTCTGGTGGGCGGCCCTTGGTTTGTGCGGTCGGAGCCCCGTGTGCGGCTCTGACCGCACCAACCAGAATAAGGGCCAGTGACATGATGTGAGGGGAGAGCAGGAGTATAATAGGGGCAGATGTCTCCTGATGTATGAGATACACCAGAGAGTGTGGGGAGGAGACTGGTCAGATCTCTGGGCTGGTAACACACAGTGACATGATGTGAGGGGAGAGCAGGAGTATAATAGGGGCTGATGGGTCCTGATGTATGAGATACACCAGAGTGTGTGGGGAGGAGACTGGTCAGATCTCTGGGCTGGTAACACACAGTGGCATGATGTAAGGGGGAGAGCAGGGGTATAATAGGGGCTGATGGCTCCTGATGTATGAGATGCACCAGAGAGTGTGGGGAGGAGACTGGTCAGATCTCTGGGCTGGTAACACACAGTGGCATGATGTAAGGGGGAGAGCAGGGGTATAATAGGGGCTGATGGCTCCTGATGTATGAGATGCACCAGAGAGTGTGGGGAGGAGACTGGTCAGATCTCTGGGCAGGTAACACACAGTGACATGATGTGAGGGGAGAGCAGGAGTATAATAGGGGCTGATGGCTCCTGACTCCCCCACTGGGCAGATCCAGTCTCCTCATTAGTCTGTACTGACAGAGGAGGGTGCAGGATAAGAGGCCGCTGTAGTGACAGAGGAGGGTGCAGGATAAGAGGCCGCTGCAGTGACAGAGGAGGGTGCAGGATAAGAGGCCGCTGTACTGACAGGAGGGTGCGGGATAAGAGGCCGCTGTAGTGACAGAGGAGGGTGCGGGATAAGAGGCCGCTGTAGCGACAGAGGAGGGTGCGGGATAAGAGGCTGCTGTAGCGACAGAGGAGGGTGCAGGATAAGAGGCTGCTGTAGTGACAGAGGAGGGTTCAGAATAAGAGGCCGCTGTAGTGACAGAGGAGGGTGCGGGATAAGAGGCCGCTGTAGTGACAGAGGAGGGTGCAGAATAAGAGGCCGCTGTAGTGACAGAGGAGGGTGCGGGATAAGAGGCCGCTGTAGTGACAGAGGAGGGTGCGGGATAAGAGGCTGCTGTAGTGACAGAGGAGGGTGCGGGATAAGAGGCTGCTGTAGTGACAGAGGAGGGGGCGGGATAAGAGGCTGCTGTAGTACAGAGGAGGGTGCGGGATAAGAGGCCGCTGTAGTGACAGAGGAGGGTGCGGGATAAGAGGCCGCTGTAGTGACAGAGGAGGGTGCGGGATAAGAGGCCGCTGTAGTGACAGAGGAGGGTGCGGGATAAGAGGCTGCTGTAGTGACAGAGGAGGGTGCGGGATAAGAGGCTGCTGTAGTGACAGAGGAGGGTGCGGGATAAGAGGCCGCTGTAGTGACAGAGGAGGGTGCGGGATAAGAGGCCGCTGTAGTGACAGAGGAGGGTGCGGGATAAGAGGCCGCTGTAGTGACAGAGGAGGGTGCAGGATAAGAGGCCGCTGTAGTGACAGAGGAGGGTGCGGGATAAGAGGCCGCTGTAGTGACAGAGGAGGGTGCGGGATAAGAGGCTGCTGTAGTGACAGAACAAGGACAATATGTGACTCTCTGTAATAAGTGATTATTACTCACCTGTGCTGATATCTGTAGGGATTTCCTCCTCCTTACACTGCTGATCCCCTCTCACATCCGTTTCTTCTTTTCCCTCTGTGTCGTCCCACATATTATCACACAGATCTTCCCCCTAATTGAAAAAAATATATATAAAATTCAGAACATTACAGAAATCCAGCAAACATAAAACACATCTCCCTTCTCCCATAGCGTTACAGATCCTGCCATTGTGCAGGATGGAATGCAAGATTCCAGACTATGGATCTCTAATAATAAGGAGACCATAAATAGTTATTATTGTATTTAGGAATGAGACCAGTCCGATCCACTGGTATTAATACATTACACCAGAGTCTGCTCTGCCTGTATAACAGGAGAATACCAGAGCCCACTCCATCTGCAGAATATGATACCCATTCCTGCTCCACCTGTATAACAGTATGCCAGAGTCTGCTCCATCTGCATAACAGCACATCACAGGCTGCACCCCCTGTATAACAGGACACCTGGTGTTGATCTGCGTGTAAACCAGGTCACCCCTTCCTAATCCATCTGCAAAACAGGACAATACCACAGCCCCCTTCATCTACACAGCAGGACACCAAAGTCTGCTCCATCTGCTGTACCCTGCTCACTGACCCCACCCACCAGGTACATAGGTCTCTGATCCCGGATATGATCCCAGTCCCCTGTGCCGGACTAATGAATGGAGGAGATGGGCGGTCTCAGTGGGTTTGGTAGGATATGTCGGCATAGAGGGGAAAGCGTCACTTATACAGATAAATAACATTATTACTGTGTCGGCATTCCTTGTACGCCATCATGCTGCTGACCATGTAACTATCTCCTGATTCTCACAGGATCGGGATTATAGGCCGGGAGTGTCTAGGTTCCACAGTCAGTAGGTTGCCATGGAGAAGGTAAAAATAGACAAAGGGTCGACACACGCAAATGGTCCACGTGACTATGGTCGACACAAAAAGGTTGACATGGGTTTTTATGAGATATATATTTGCTTTTATTCGTACGTCACTATCCACCTGGACTCGGAAACGGTGAAGTGCCAAGTGATTGGGCAGCAGAGTCACATGACCAGAAGGATGGGGAGGGAAGTGTTACACTAAGGGTGCGTCACGTGATCATGTGTTACCACTCACACAAGAAAACGTGAAAAACTCATTCTGACCGTTTAATGTGTCACATTTTCCATGTTGATCCTTTGCCTGGTCGGACAAGACACTGGTGACCCCATGATACATATTATTATTATTATTATTATAATTTTAAATTATAGGGTGCCACAAGTGTTTCGCAGCGCCGTACATTGCAACAGTACAGGGAGACAAAGCTTGAATAAAAATAGAGTACAAATAAAGAGCGCCACAGATCAATACACATTACAGCTTGGATATAAGTAGTGAGGGCTTGACCAATGTGCTTGTAGCCAATGATGGAGATGAGTATATGGACAAAGATGGTCACTGAGTGTTGGAGTATAGGAGAGCTGTGAGTGACATGTGAAGAGAAGAGGGCTTTGACAACAGGAGGGAAGAGGGCCCTACTCGGAGGAGCAGGAAGGGGAGACAGACAGATTACATGAGGTGCAAGCGAGTGGGTGGTGGTTAGATGGCAGGGTGTAAGCAGGCAAGGGGTTGGCGAAGAAGCCTCAGGACTAGTTTATCTCACACTTGCCTACTTTTATCTTCGCCTCTCCGGGAGAAGCCCGGAGAGGCAACACATCAGGGGGGCGGGAGCAAGGCTGACATCACTTGGCCCCGCCCCCTACGACGGAAACCTCCGTGATTCGCAGGCCGCGGAGAGGGGGCGGGGCTTAAATGCCACGATCGCGTCATTTAAGCCCCGCCCCCTCCCCGCGGACCCGCGATTTAATGTAATTTTAACCAGCGGGCAAGGGGGGAGCTGGGCAAATCCCATAATGCGGGAGACTTGCCCACCTTCCCGGGGGGCCGGGAGAAGGTCCCGATTTCCGGGAGGCTCCCGGCCATTCCGGGAGGGTAGGCAAGTATGGTTTATCTGAACACAGCATATAATACTCTATTAATATACCCAATTGTTTCTGTGTACAATACACTGATCAGGAAGCAACCCAGTGTCAGTTTCTGCTTGCAAATAAGAGATAGTATCCTTGCTGAAAAAGCATTCAATCTGACATACAGCTGGAAGCATCCTTACTATATTTATAGAATACTTACCGAACAAGAATAATAATTGTACCTGAATTTACTAAAGATCACCTGGTTTCAAACCCAGGTGACTGCATCACATCTGGTGGTATTTGTAATGATCACAGGGGAGAATTATATTCCTGGGCCTTGTACATAAAAGTGCCCATGGTCCTCCAGTGGATTAGCAGGCGTTGAATAAGAGTATCAGTGAATAAACAGTAAAACACACCTTGAGTAACACAAGAATTTTTATTGTCAGAAGTATTTATACAATAAAAACATCTTCTGGATAATAAATTATTTCTCTTTCATACGTTGAAAATCTGCTTAATTAAGAAAACTGACATCTTTCAGTGCAAGATCATTTTAGGATCACCTTTTCCTTAAATTCTTTATCACTAAAAACACCATCTGTGTGTTTATATGTCTGTATGTGTGATTTTAACCTCTTTAAAATTCACTGCGGCTTCCCATGATGTCATATAATGGGATTTTTTACTATGACTTATTAAAAGTAAAATTTTATGTGAACATTTTTTTGTCTAAGTGCGCTCCCTAAACAACAGTCCTTTCTCTTTTTGTTTATTGTCTAGTTTATGCAGCGGAAGGGTACGCTTTGATGAATAGGTGAGTTTTCAGTGCCCGTTTGAAGCTTCGCAAGGTCGGGGAGAGTCTAATGGAGCGAGGGAGTGCGTTCCACTGAAGGGGTGTAGCACGGGCAAAGTCCTGTACTCTAGCATGGGAAGCAGTGATCAGGGTGGAGGAGAGACGACAGTCGTCGGCTGACCGTAGAGGGCGGGAGGGTGTATGAATGGAGATGAGGTTAGAGATATATGGAGCAATGGAATTAGAGATGGCCCTGTATGTGAGTGTGAGGTGTTTGAAGAGGATTCTGTAGGGGAATGGAAGCCAGTGCAGATTTTGTTGAAGGGGAGCGGTGGGAGAGGAAGATAAGCCTGGCTGCGGAGTTGAGGACAGATTGGAGAGGAGCCAGTTGGGAGCGAGCGAGGCCGGTGAGGAGAACATTGCAGTAGTCAAGCCGTGAGATGACCAATGAGTGGACGATCAGCTTAGTTGCACTCTGAAAGAAAAGGCCTGATGCGAACAATGATGCGTAACTGGAACCGACAAGAATAGGCCAGGACCGTTTCTTATATAGCGTAGCACATTCCGTTACAGCATCTTATATAGTGCAGCACATTCCGTTGCGCTTTACAATTGGAGACAACAGTGATTAAACAAACTGGGTAGATACAAACCGACATAGAGGTAGGAGGGCCCTGCTCGCAAGCTTACAATCTATAGGGATAATAGGAGGGATGCGTAAGGATAGAATTCCATAGCATGGCAGTCCCATCAGATTACAAGACGGTCCTGATGGGATGCAATTAGATATAAATGCTACTGGAGGTTGTGTGGGTGTTCCTGAATATGATAGGCTTGCCTGAAGAGGTGTTTTCAGGGAACGATTGAAAGTTTGGAGGCTAGAGGAGAGTCTTAATGTCCGTGGTAGGGCATTCCATAGGGTGGATGCTGCCCGACCAAAATCCTGCTAGTGTAAGTGGGAGCAAGTAATGTGTGTGGATGAGAGACGCAGATCTTGTGCAGAGCGGAGAGGTCGGGTGGGGATACATTTTAAGATAGGCGAAGAGATATAAGTCGATGTAGTCAGAGTGATGGCTTGGTATGTAAGTAGAAGTATTTTATATTGAATGCGGTAATATACAGGCAACCAATGGAGGGACTGGCAGAGCGGATCAGCAGACGATGAGCATCTAGCCAGGAAGATCAGCCTAGCAGGTGGATTGTAGCGGTGAGAGTCTGTTCTTAGGAAGACCGGTGAGGAGGCAATAAACAATGCCGGATATAAGTGTGGATTAGAATTTTGGTACGGACAAATTTTGTATATGTTTTTTAGATGCATGTAACATTACAAAATATTACCACAAATGACGATGCATTACCACACGCTACCATATACAGGTTGAGTATCCTGTATCCAAAATACTCGGGACCAGGAGAATTTTGGATAACGGATTATTCCGTATTTCGGAATATTTTAATATATCAATGATGTATTTTGAAGTATCTTGCATTTATGCTGTATAAACACATCAAACACATGAAATGCACACAAATATTTTATTTGTTCAAAAAACAAGGTTTCAAAACATGAAACAAAATTTGTGTACTATCTCAGATACTGACTTTGAATTCCAAGCAATCATTGTATTGAACATATATAGTGCCAGTTACATATCATTCCCTCAGTAGTGGCGTTACAAATGTCCCCAGTGAATTTTTAGCAAAAAAAAAATATATTTTTTTTATTACACTCTGGAATGTATGGTTTTCGGAATAATTTGGATAACGGATATTCGGATACGGGATACTCAACCTGTATTACCACACGTTACCATACATGGCAGTACGGACGGTGTAATGGTTAGCATTACTGCCTCACAGCACTGTGGTCATGGGTTTGATTCCCACCATGGCTCTAACTGTGTGGAGTTTGTATATTCTCCCTGTACTTGCGTGGGTCTCCTCCGGGTACTCCGGTTTCCTCCCACAATCCAAAAATATACTGGTAGGCTAATTGGCTCCTAACAAATTAACCCTAGAATGTCTGTGTGTACGTGTACATGTGGTAGGGAATATAGATTGTAAGCTCCACTGGGGCAGGGACTGATGTGAATGTTCAACTATACTCTGTACAGCGCTGCGGAATATGTATGCGCTATATAAGAAACTGTTAATAAATAATACATGACTATTTTTTACCATACATCACCGTACGTTACCCGCAGGGCTATTTTTCGGCGGGCTCCAGCAGGAACTGAGGCCCTTATTCTAGTTCACCCTTTCTGACAAAATATTTCTTAAGCAGCCCATACACACTGCGATGCCGGGTTGTGCGTACTGTGCTTTGAGGTGCGCACTCCCGCGGCACCTCATCGCACAGTACAAAAAGTATGTTTTCATTACATTGCATCGCATTGCATGCATAACGCAGGCAATGCAATGCAATGTGATCCCTGCTATTGAAGCCCACAACGCCCGCCCGCATCGGGACGTGTATGGGCTGCTTTAGATGTACAAAACCAGGTGCACTGCAGGTGAGGCAGGTGTTACTTGTGCAGAGATAATTAGATTTGGGTGGGGTTTTACACCTGCCTCACCTGCAGTGCACATGGTTTTGACCATCTAAGAAATATTTTGTCAGAAAGAGTGAACTAGAATAAGGGCCTCAGTTCCTGCTGGAGCCTGCTGAAATAAAGCCCTGGTTACCCTACATTACCGTACACTTACCCTCCAACTGTACCGAATTTGCCGGTACAGTACCGTTTTTTTTATACAGTCTGTACCGGCAAATTGTACAGAATGTACCGCTTTTTCAGCAGTCAGACTCACATTCACCACTGTGCGCCGCCGCATATGTATAAAATTCCTCCTGGCCCCGGCTCTGTGTGCTGCCTGGACCGACTGCGCCAGCTGTGCTCTCCCCTCTCCTTCGAGTCCCCCTCACCCGGCGCTCCCAAGAGTGCAATGCGCACTCATGAGAAAGGCGAAAATCAGCCTAAGCGGTGTGTTTGCCAGCTCCGGCGCGCAACGGACACCGTGGGGGATCTGCATCTCGCACGGCGATGCCATGGGAGGAGCCTGCTGCCACTCAGCACACACGGTAATGTCACGCATGTGTGTGCAGGGTTCCTGCAGTCTGCGTATAGGGTAGGTGAGGCACTCCTTTGTGTGAGTGCCTGACCGGTGCAGAGAGCTGTTGGTGACCTGTGTGAGAGCAGGAGGCGGGGAGCAGGGTGCTGTGGGTGTCCTATGGGAGAGCAGGGAATATTGGGGATAACTGGTGCAGTATCCACTGTAGTGGGGATGTAGGGAGCTGCCTATGTGAGAGTTCATTGGGGAAAAGTATTGGCAGTGGGTAGGTGGGAGCTGGTTATTTTATTTTAAATGCCCAGCCAGTACAGATACGGAAAGAGGGATGGCCACGCCCCCTTTACAGTGGACACCCACTTTACTCATGCCCATGCCCCCTTTCTGGGTGTGTACCGGGGGGGGGGGGGGGGTTGCTCCTTCACCATCCATGCCAGCACTGGTTGCCTTTAGTAACCAGGTGGTGAGTGGAGTGGATCGAGCCACATTGCCCAAAGCGTGGCGAGTGAAGCCAGCCCACAAGGATCCATTTGGGACCCTTGTTCCGACCTTGCTCCTCCTCTTTCCGCCCCCCTCTTCTCCCCTGTGTCGTCAGGAGGTCCCTTAGGTCCACTTCAATTTAGACCTAACCGTATGCGTACATTTACACACGTTGCCATATTTTACTATGCATTACCACACGTTACCGTACATGACTATGCATTACATATATTACCATACATTACTCTACATGAAAGTGTGACGCCCAGGAGCTGGGAACTGTGTCCCTGTGGGAAGGGTCCTGTATGTGGGGCTGGTATCACAGTCACAGGGCACAACACTCTGATCTACATATGTTATATAACACTCTCAGGACACCACAGTCTGCTCCATCTGCATTATATTCACTCTGCGCCACCTGTATAACACTAATAGAATATAATGTAACAATAATACTAGGTGTGATTACCTGACGCTGCCGGACACAACACTGGGTCCTCCGCAGCCCGCAACTTGTTATAGGCGGCCAAGCCACAACATACCTGGGCCCCGGAACTCAGAGCGGGGGAAGGAGTACAGTGGAACACACAATCCGGAAGTAGCGTAGCCTGGACCGCATAACCCGGAAGCGGAGTGGAACGCAGATACCGGAAGTTCGCGGAAACGCGCACTGTGTGTAACCTGCTGTTGTGTCCGGGTGAGAGCAGGTGCCGGCTGATGGCGGGTGAGTGTCCCCATAGACAGGGGTGCGGGATAGGGAGGAGCGGGTGACATAGATACAATGGTGTGTTTATGTAACGCCCCGGAGCTGCTGCTGGTGGGGATACGGCCTTACACGTGTGCTGTGGGGCTGTGGCCCAGGGGGACATACCGGTAATAGCTGTATATCCCAATACAGTGACTGGGGCCCTGTCCCAGCCTCTGCCACAGGCTTGTTACCAGCAGTGTGTGGCCCCTATGGCACAGTATTATGCCTCTTATATAGCAGGTATTATGGTGTAGATGGGCATCAGCACTGGGCTATTGTACTGATAAATATGTGTATATATCAGCCTTGTATACAATTGGTGATATGTGTAGTACACCAGTGTGAGAATATAAGAGGGATATACCCACAGAGTAGTGTACATATTACTATATACAGTGTATGTGCTGCATAATACACCCCTATTATATACATAGTACTGCATGCACTTATAGAGACATCCTGATTGCTAGGAGTCCGTGGCCCGTAGCCGTGTACAGGGAAATTCCCCCTCTCTATGACCCAGATGTACTAAGCTTGAAAAGTGATAAAATGGAAAGTGATAAACCACCTGCCAATCAGTTCCTACCTGTCATGTCACATGCTGTGTTTGAAAAATAACAGCAGTAGCTGATTGGTTGGTGGTTTATCACTCGACATTTAACTTTTCTAGGCTTAGTACACCTCGCCATATATGTGACACTGCCGTACATGTATTTCATACCCTCCAACTGTACATATTTAGCCGGTACAGTACCATTTTTTAGTAGTCTGCACCGGCTAAATCTCCCTGTACCGATTTTTCTCTCTATCCCTGTCCACAGTGCATATCAGTGATGATATACAGACCACACTGGGCTAGAAGCACTACAGCAGATAGAAACATCCCAGGCAGGGAAGAGGAACTGCATGGGTTTTCAAAGTTGCCAGGTGCTAGAATGCACACTATTTGCCTGTGTACATTACCATATCCTTCATGTTCCTGCCTCTCCTATAGCACAGAAGCAAAGGCACATTTCTTATTGTTGGCAAATCTGAGTCATTGTATATAATTGGCTTTTTTTAAATGTTCTAATTAGCTACTAGATGTAGTATAAGTATTCCCCTAGAACAGGCATGTAAAACGTTGGCCCTCCAGATGTTGAGAAACTACACATCCCAGCATGCTTTGCCACAGTTTTGCTATTAGAGAATGTTAAAACTATTGCAAAGCATGCTGGGATGTGTAGTTTCAAAACATCTGGAGGGCCAACGTTGGACATGCCTGCCCTAGACCAAGGCTTTTTTTATTTTGCGTTGGGGATCTCTGGAAACAGTTGATTGGAACCCATTCAGGATCAGTGACTCGGGACTCATAATCCGTCCTACTGGAGATAATCTGATATGTATGTAGGGAATCGGTACATCTGCCAGAATGAACTTAGGTCTACAGTCATTAGGTCGACCCCACTAGGTCGACTGGCAGGAAGGTCGACCTGACTTAAGGTCGACATGGGCCAAGGTCGAATTTGCATAAAGGTCGACATGAGGAAGGTCGACTGGTCATAAGGTCGACATGGGTTTTTCACTGTTTTTTTACCTGAATGTCGACACAGTCGACATGGACACAGTTGGCAATGAGAATCAGACCCTTGCATTGCTCGCTTCGCTCGCCACAGCTTTAATAACCTCCTCCACGTCCTAGTGGATGGTAGGGCATGAAATACCGCCTGTCGGCTAAAAAAAAAGTGAAAAACCCCATGTCGACCTTATGACCAGTCGACCTTCCTCATGTCGACCTTTATGCAAATTCGACCTTAGGTCATGTCGACCTTGGCCCATGTCGACCTTAAGTCAGGTCGACCTTCCTGCCAGTCTACCTAGTGGGGTTGACCTAATGACTGTAGGCCTAAGTTCATTCTAATAGATGACCGCTTCCCGTATATAGGTAGCGTGTATTCAGTCACTGTGTGTCTCCTACAGATGGGCCTAGTAACAGAGAGACCCCAGAGAGATGTCCCCGTCCTCTGTATTCCCAGGATAATCACATATATACCATGTCCTCAGTCACTGCGTGTCTCCTACAGATGGGCCCAGTAACAGAGATACCCCAGAGAGATGTCCCCGTCCTCTGTATTCCCAGGATAATCACATATATACCATGTCCTCAGTCACTGTGTGTCTCCTACAGATGGGCCCAGTAACAGAGATACCCCAGAGAGATGTCCCCGTCCTCTGTATTC
The DNA here is from genome assembly GCF_055691185.1 of Crinia signifera. Classification (NCBI taxonomy): domain Eukaryota; kingdom Metazoa; phylum Chordata; class Amphibia; order Anura; family Myobatrachidae; genus Crinia; species Crinia signifera. The sequence continues at coordinate 17,025,473 of NC_139222.1, read as the reverse complement.
CCAGGATAATCACATATATACAATGTCCTCAGTCACTGTGTGTCTCCTACAGATGGGCCAGTAACAGAGATACCCCAGAGAGATGTCCCTGTCCTCTGTATTCCCAGGATAATCACATATATACCATGTCCTCAGTCACTGTGTGTCTCCTATAGATGGGCCCAGTAACAGAGATACCCCAGAGAGATGTCCCTGTCCTCTGTATTCCCAGGATAATCACATATATACCATGTCCTCAGTCACTGCGTGTCTCCTACAGATGGGCCCAGTAACAGAGATACCCCAGAGAGATGTCCCTGTCCTCTGTATTCCCAGGATAATCACATATATACCATGTCCTCAGTCACTGCGTGTCTCCTACAGATGGGCCCAGAGAGAGCTCCCCGTCCTCTGTATTCCCAGGATAATCACATATATACAATGTCCTCAGTCACTGCGTGTCTCCTACAGATGGGCCCGGTAACAGAGATACCCCAGAGAGATGTCCCCGTCCTCTGTATTCCCAGGATAATCACATATATATACCACGTCCTCAGTCACTGCGTGTCTCCTACAGATGGGCCCGGTAACAGAGATACCCCAGAGAGATGTCCCCGTCCTCTGTATTCCCAGGATAATCACATATATACAATGTCCTCAGTCACTGTGTGTCTCCTACAGATGGGCCCAGTAACAGAGATACCCCAGAGAGATGTCCCCGTCCTCTGTATTCCCAGTAAAATCACATATATACAATGTCCTCAGTCACTGTGTGTCTCCTACAGATGGGCCCAGTAACAGATACCCCAGAGAGATGTCCCCGTCCTCTGTATTCCCAGGATAATCACATATATATACCATGTCCTCAGTCACTGCGTGTCTCCTACAGATGGGCCCAGTAACAGAGATACCCCAGAGAGATGTCCCCGTCCTCTGTATTCCCAGGATAATCACATATATATACCATGTCCTCAGTCACTGTATGTCTCCTACAGATGTACCAGGTAACAGAGATACCCCAGAGAGATGTCCCCGTCCTCTGTATTCCCAGGATAATCACATATATACAATGTCCTCAGTCACTGTATCTCCTACAGATGGGCCCAGTAACAGAGATACCCCAGAGAGATGTCCCCGTCCTCTGTATTCCCATGATAATCACATATATTCCATGTCCTCAGTCACTGTGTCTCCTACAGATGGGCCCAGTAACAGAGATACCCCAGAGAGATGTCCCGTGCTCTGTATTCCCAGGATAATCACATATATACAATGTCCTCAGTCACTGCGTGTCACCTACAGATGGGCCCAGTAACAGAGATACCCCAGAGAGATGTCCCCGTCCTCTGTATTCCCAGGATAATCACATATATACAATGTCCTCAGTCACTGCGTGTCACCTACAGATGGGCCCAGTAACAGAGATACCCCAGAGAGATGTCCCCGTCCTCTGTATTCCCACGATAATCACATATATACCATGTCCTCAGTCACTGTGTGTCTCCTACAGATGGGCCCAGTAACAGAGATACCCCAGAGAGATGTCCCCGTCCTCTGTATTCCCAGGATAATCACATATATACCATGTCCTCAGTCACTGTGTGTCTCCTACAGATGGGCCCAGTAACACAGATACCCCAGACAGATGTCCCCGTCCTCTGTATTCCCAGGATAATCACATATATACCATGTCCTCAGTCACTGTGTGTCTCCTACAGATGGGCCCAGTAACAGAGATACCCCAGAGAGATGTCCCCGTCCTCTGTATTCCCAGGATAGTCACATATATACCATGTCCTCAGTCACTGCGTGTCTCCTACAGATGGAGACAGTAACAGAGATACCCCAGAGAGATGTCCCGTCCTCTGTATTCCCAGGATAATCACATATATACCATGTCCTCAGTCACTGCGTGTCTCCTACAGATGGAGACAGTAACACAGATACCCCAGAGAGATGTCCCGTGCTCTGTATTCCCAGGATAATCACATATATACCATGTCCTCAGTCACTGCGTGTCTCCTA
>NC_139222.1:16974338-17020769 GCF_055691185.1 Crinia signifera | reverse complement strand
TGAAGAGCGCCCGTAGGGCGCGATGAATCACCATATATATATATATATATATATATATATTTTTTTTTTTTTCATTACAGTATATAATTTTTTAAGGATTGGGGCTGAGCAAATTAAAGATGTGGAGTTTGTATGTACTACCATTACTAGTTGCTACTAGTATACATACCATAACCCTTCATTTATAATGCTGGAAGTCAAAAGACTGACCCCAGAATCCACTGGAGCTCCGATGCACCCTCTCCCTCCACAGCCTAAACCTGCCTTGCGCAGCATATCCCTCCACCGCAGCCAGACCTTAATTTTCTCCACTGCTTAACCCTAACACCCGGAACCCTCTGACTAAACCCCCCCCCGGATCCTATCCCTAACCTTCTCCTGTATGGCGCTGTTCTTTTTGCAGGCTAAGGAGCAGTGGCATAATGAGGGCAGGACCTACAGTCATACCCCGTATGCATCTCACAGCCCATTCAAGCCATAATGTCACTAGATGTAGTGACAGAGGAGGGTGCAGGATAAGAAGCGGCTGTAGTGACAGAGGAGGGTGCGGGATAAGAGGCTGCTGTAGTGACAGAGGAGGGTGCGGGCTAAGAGGCGGCTGTAGTGACAGAGGAGGGTGCGGGATAAGAGGCCGCTGTAGTAACAGAGGAGGGTGCGGGATAAGAGGCCGCTGTAGTGACAGAGGAGGGTGCGGGATAAGAGGCTGCTGTAGTGACAGAGGAGGGTGCGGGATAAGAGGCTGCTGTAGTGACAGAGGAGGGTGCGGGATAAGAGGCTGCTGTAGTGACAGAGGAGGGTGCGGGATAAGAGGCTGCTGTAGTGACAGAGGAGGGTGCGGGATAAGAGGCTGCTGTAGTGACAGAGGAGGGTGCGGGATAAGAGGCGGCTGTAGTGACAGAGGAGAGTGCGGGATAAGAGGCCGCTGTTGTGACAGAGGAGGGTGCAGGATAAGAGGCCGCTGTAGTGACAGAGGAGGGTGCGGGATAAGAGGCCACTGTAGTGACAGAGATGGGTGCAGGATAAGAGGCCGCTGTAGTGACAGAGGAGGGTGCAGGATAAGAGGCCGCTGTAGTGACAGAGGAGGGTGCGGGATAAGAGGCCGCTGTAGTGACAGAGGAGGGTGCGGGATAAGAGGCCGCTGTAGTGACAGAGGAGAGTGCGGGATAAGAGGCCACTGTAGTGACAGAGGAGAGTGCGGGATAAGAGGCCGCTGTAGTGACAGAGGAGGGTGCAGGATAAGAGGCTGCTGTAGTGACAGAGGAGGGTGCAGGATAAGAGGCCGCTGTAGTGACAGAGGAGGGTGCGGGATAAGAGGCCGCTGTAGTGACAGTGGAGGGTGCAGGATAAGAGGCCGCTGTAGTGACAGTGGAGGGTGCGGGATAAGAGGCCGCTGTAGTGACAGAGGAGAGTGCGGGATAAGAGGCCACTGTAGTGACAGAGGAGAGTGCAGGATAAGAGGCCGCTGTAGTGACAGAGGAGAGTGCAGGATAAGAGGCCGCTGTAGTGACAGAGGAGGGTGCGGGATAAGAGGCTGCTGTAGGAGAAGAGGCTGCTGTAGTGACAGAGGAGGGTGTAGGAGAAGAGGCTGCTGTAGTGACAGAGGAGGGTGCAGGATAAGAGGCCGCTGTAGTGGCAGAGGAGGGTGCGGGATAAGAGGCCGCTGTAGTGGCAGAGGAGGGTGCGGGAGAAGAGGCCGCTGTAGTGACAGAGGAGGGTGCGGGATAAGAGGCCGCTGTAGTGACAGAGGAGGGTGCGGGATAAGAGGCCGCTGTAGTGACAGAGGAGGGTGCGGGATAAAAGGCCGCTGTACTGACAGATGAGGGTGTAGGATAAGAGGCTGCTGTAGTGACAGAGGAGGGTGCAGGTTAAGAGGCCGCTGTAGTGACAGAGGAGGGTGCGGGATAAGAGGCTGCTGTAGTGACAGAGGAGGGTGCGGGATAAGAGGCCGCTGTAGTGACAGTACAAGGAGAATATGTGACTCTCTGTAATAAGTGATTATTTCTCACCTGTGCTGATATCTGTAGGGATTTCCTCCTCCTTCCACTGCTGATCCCTCCTCACATCCGTCGCTTCTTTGCCTTCTTTAGCTTCTACTTTAATATCAGTCACAACAGTCTCTTCTACCTTAATATCAGTCAGGCCTCCACCCTAAATAACAGTAATATATCAATGTATGAGACACACACAGCTTCTCTACAGATCACGTAGTGAGAACTCACTATGGTATATCCCACCTACCTGATCCTCCTGTGGTGTTCTGTGAGTCTCCTCTGTACAGTGCTGGGAATACAGAGGACGGGGACATCTCTCTGGGGTATCTCTGTTACTGGGCCCATCTGTAGGAGACACGCAGTGACTGAGGACATTGTATATATGTGATTATCCTGGGAATACAGAGGACGGGGGCATCTCTCTGGGGTATCTCTGTTACTGGGCCCATCTGTAGGAGACACACAGTGACTGAGGACATGGTATATATGTGATTATCCTGGGAATACAGAGGACGGATTCAGTATTGAGAATCCCAACGCCGGAATCCCGACAGCCGAAATGCCGACAAGGGGGGGACGTGGATCGCCCCCCCTTGCGGGCTCGCTGCGCTCGCCACGCAGCGGGCCCGGTGCCTCGCTACGCTCGCCACGCTAATTTATTCTCCCTCCAGGGGTGTTGTGGACACCCCAGGAGGGAGAATGTGTCGGCATTTCGGCGGTCGGGATTCCGGTGTCGGGATTCTGAACGCCGGGATCCCGACCGCCGGGATCCCGACCGCCGGGATTTTAACTGTATCCCCAGAGGACGGGGACATCTCTCTGGGGTATCTCTGTTACTGGGCCCATCTGTAGGAGACACGCAGTGACTGAGGACATGGTATATATGTGATTATCCTGGGAATACAGAGGACGGGACATCTCTCTGGGGTATCTCTGTTACTGGGCCCATCTGTAGGAGACACACAGTGACTGAGGACATGGTATATATGTGATTATCCTGGGAATACAGAGGACGGGACATCTCTCTGGGGAATCTCTGTTACTGGCCCCATCTGTAGGAGACACGCAGTGACTGAGGACATGGTATATATGTGATTATCCTGGGAATACAGAGGACGGGGACATCTCTCTGGGGTATCTCTGTTACTGGGCCCATCTGTAGGAGACACACAGTGACTGAGGACATGGTATATAGGTGATTATCCTGGGAATACAGAGGATGGGGACATCTCTCTGGGGTATCTCTGTTACTGGGCCCATCTGTAGGAGACACACAGTGACTGAGGACATGGTATATATGTGATTATCCTGGGAATACAGAGGATGGGGACATCTCTCTGGGGTATCTCTGTTACTGGGCCCATCTGTAGGAGACACACAGTGACTGAGGACATGGTATATATGTGATTATCCTGGGAATACTGAGGACGGGGACATCTCTCTGGGGTATTCCTGTTACTGGGCCCATCTGTAGGAGACACACAGTGACTGAGGACATGGTATATATGTGATTATCCTGGGAATACGGAGGACGGGGGCATCTCTCTGGGGTATCTCTGTTACTGGGTCCATCTGTACGAGACACGCAGTGACTGAGGACATGGTATATATGTAATTATCCTGGGAATACAGAGGACAGGGACATCTCTCTGGGGTATCTCTGTTACTGGCCCCATCTGTAGGAGACACGCAGTGACTGAGGACATGGTATATATGTAATTATCCTGGGAATACAGAGGACAGGGACATCTCTCTGGGGTATCTCTGTTACTGGGCCCATCTGTAGGAGACACGCAGTGACTGAGGACATTGTATATATGTAATTATCCTGGGAATACAGAGGACGGTGACATCTATCTGGGGTATCTCTGTTACTGGGCCCATCTGTAGGAGACACACAGTGACTGAGGACATGGTATATATGTGATTATCCTGGGAATACAGAGGACGGGGACATCTCTCTGGGGTACCTCTGTTACTGGGCCCATCTGTAGGAGACACGCAGTAACTGAGGACATGGTATATATGTGATTATCCTGGGAATACAGAGGACGGGGACATCTCTCTGGGGTATCTCTGTTACTGGGCCCATCTGTAGGAGACACGCAGTGACTGAGGACATGGTATATATGTGATTATCCTGGGAATACAGAGGACGGATTCAGTATTGAATCCCGGCGGTCGGGATCCCGGCGTTCAGAATCCCAACAGCCGAAATGCCGACAAGGGGGGGACGTGGATCGCCCCCCCTTGCGGGCTCGCTGCGCTCGCCAGGCAGCGGGCCCGGTGCCTCGCTACGCTCAGCACGCTAATTTATTCTCCCTCCAGGGGTGTCGTGGACACCCCAGGAGGGAGAATGTGTCGGCATTTCGGCGGTCGGGATTCCGGTGTCGGGATTCTGAACGCCGGGATCCCGACCGCTGGGATTTTAACTGTATCCCCAGAGGACGGGGACATCTCTCTGGGGTATCTCTGTTACTGGGCCCATCTGTAGGAGACACGCAGTGACTGAGGACATGGTATATATGTGATTATCCTGGGAATACAGAGGACGGGACATCTCTCTGGGGTATTTCTGTTACTGGGCCCATCTGTAGGAGACACGCAGTGACTGAGGACATGGTATATATGTGATTATCCTGGGAATACAGAGGACGGGGACATCTCTCTGGGGTATCTCTGTTACTGGGCCCATCTGTAGGAGACACGCAGTGACTGAGGACCTTGTATATATGTATTATCCTGGGAATACAGAGGACGGGGACATCTCTCTGGGGTATCTCTGTTACTGGGCCCATCTGTAGGAGACACGCAGTGACTGAGGACATTGTATATATGTGATTATCCTGGGAATACAGAGGACGGGGACATCTCTCTGGGGTATCTCTGTTACTGGGCCCACCTGTAGGAGACACGCAGTGACTGAGGACATGGTATATATGTGATTATCCTGGGAATACAGAGGACGGGGACATCTCTCTGGGGTATCTCTGTTACTGGGCCCATCTGTAGGAGACACGCAGTGACTGAGGACATGGTATATATGTGATTATCCTGGGAATACAGAGGACGGGGACATCTCTCTGGGGTATCTCTGTTACTGGGCCCACCTGTAGGAGACACGCAGTGACTGAGGACATGGTATATATGTGATTATCCTGGGAATACAGAGGACGGGGACATCTCTCTGGGGTATCTCTGTTACTGGGCCCATCTGTAGGAGACACGCACTGACTGAGGACATTGTATATATGTGATTATCCTGGGAATACAGAGGACGGGGACATCTCTATGGGGTATCTCTGTTACTGGGCCCATCTGTAGGAGACACGCAGTGACTGAGGACATGGTATATATGTGATTATCCTGGGAATACAGAGGACGGGGACATCGCTCTGGGGTATCTCTGTTACTGGGCCCACCTGTAGGAGACACGCAGTGACTGAGGACATGGTATATATGTGATTATCCTGGGAATACAGAGGACGGGGACATCTCTCTGGGGTATCTCTGTTACTGGGCCCACCTGTAGGAGACACGCAGTGACTGAGGACATGGTATGTATGTGATTATCCTGGGAATACAGAGGACGGGGACATCTCTCTGGGGTATCTCTGTTACTGGGCCCATCTGTAGGAGACACGCAGTGACTGAGGACATTGTATATATGTGATTATCCTGGGAATACAGAGGACGGGGACATCTCTCTGGGATATCTCTGTTACTGGGCCCACCTGTAGGAGACACGCAGCGACTGAGGACATGGTATATATGTGATTATCCTTGGAATACAGAGGATGGGGACATCTCTCTGGGGTATCTCTGTTACTGGGCCCATCTGTAGGAGACACGCAGTGACTGAGGACATGGTATATATGTGATTATCCTGGGAATACAGAGGACGGGGACATCTCTCTGGGGTATCTCTGTTACTGGGCCCATCTGTAGGAGACACGCAGTGACTGAGGACATGGTATATATGTGACTATCCTGGGAATACAGAGGACGGGGACATCTCTCTGGGGTATTCCTGTTAATGGGCCCATCTGTAGGAGACACACAGTGACTGAGGACATTGTATATATGTGATAATCCTGGGAATACAGAGGACGGGACATCTCTCTGGGGTATCTCTGTTACTGGGCCCATCTGTAGGAGACACACAGTGATTGAGGACATGGTATATATGTGATTATCCTGGGAATACAGAGGACGGGGACATCTCTCTGGGGTATCTCTGTTACTGGGCCCACCTGTAGGAGACACGCAGTGACTGAGGACACTGTATATATGTGATTATCCTGGGAATACAGAGGACGGGGACATCTTTCTGGGGTATCTCTGTTACTGGGCCCATCTGTAGGAGACACGCAGTGACTGAGGACATGGTATATATGTGATTATCCTGGGAATACAGAGGACGGGGACATCTCTCTGGGGTATCTCTGCTACTGGGCCCATCTGTAGGAGACACACAGTGACTGAGGACATGGTATATATGTGATTATCCTGGGAATACAGAGGACGGGGACATCTCTCTGGGGTATTCCTGTTACTGGGCCCATCTGTAGGAGACACACAGTGACTGAGGACATGGTATATATGTGATTATCCTGGGAATACAGAGGACGGGGACATCTCTCTGGGGTATCTCTGTTACTGGGCCCATCTGTAGGAGACACGCAGTGACTGAGGACATGGTATATATGTGATTATCCTGGGAATACTGAGGACAGGGACATCTCTCTGGGGTATCTCTGTTACTGGGCCCATCTGCAGGAGACACGCAGTGACTGAGGACATGGTATATATGTGATTATCCTGGGAATACTGAGGACAGGGACATCTCTCTGGGGTATCTCTGTTACTGGGCCCATCTGCAGGAGACACGCAGTGACTGAATTAACGCTACATATGTACACATCAGATTATCTCCAGTAGGACGGGTCATGAATCCAGTAGCCTACCAGGTGACATTACCACTATTTCTATGTATCACTTTCCATATATCTTTGGAAACCATTCATGATCAGTGGTCTCAGCAATCATCTCTTTCCAGAGCTCCCAAAAATCTACTACATCTAGTAGCTGGTTATTTAGAACATGTAAAAGATACCGGGCAATTATACACAATGACTCAGAATTGGCAGCAATGATAAATGTGCCTTAGCTTCTGTGCTATAGGAGAGGCAGGAACATGAGGGATATGGTAATGTACACAGACATCTCTAGGTTGTGCAGACCCGAGGGATCACCAGGTGTATGTATATATATGTGTGTATGTGATTATTACTCACCTGTGCTGGTGTCTGTAGGGATTTCCTCCTCCTTACACTGCTGATCCATCTCCTCTTCTCCCTCTATATCCTCTACCGTAACATCACACAGATCTTCCCCCTAATTACATATATAAAATCACACACATCTTACAGTCACTATTTATAAATGTAATCTCTCTCACCTTCTGCTTCTATTAGTTGGGGATTTATCTCTAAATCCAGGCATCCCCCCCTCCCATTAGATGAAGATCCAATTAGTAATAATACAGGAATCCAAGGAATCCAGCAAACATAAAACACATCACCCTTCTCCTATAACTTTCAAAAACCTTTAATCATGCAGGATGGAATGCAGACCCTGTAACAAACCAGCCTCCATCTATGTTATCTGTCTCTTAAACAACCTCACCCCTCTGGCCATAGCAGAAACATGGCTCACACTAATCAGACACTGCCTCACCTGAAGCCATCTCACACAGCGCTCTCCACCTCACTCACACTTCTGATCTTTTGTGCAGCACGTAAGATCAGAAGATTCAGCTAAAGATCCACGGGAGCGCGGATCGGGCCAAAATCGGCCGATTTTCGACCGATTATCGGTAAACATCAGACAATATATCAGCCGATTTATCGGAAATCGGCCCAAAAATCTTTCTAGTGTGTGGGCACCTTTAGAGTTTTTCTGAGGATATATTCCAAAAGCTGGGACTCTCCCTCTTTGATGGACACTAGTAGCTTGTCTCTACTTTTCCCAGAACCAGAGATATCAGCCTTCCAGCAGCTGGTTACTGCTCCAGCTCCACACACCTGGTATGTAGTTTTATATACTCGTTGGCAGATTGCTCTGCCTCCTGAACTCTGATCCCCTAGTCCCCAATACCATTTGGTAGGTGGGATATTCTAGTTTTTAATTCCATTAAAAGCTAAGAAATCTAGTTCCGGGAACTGGAGACATCTGCAGTCAAGTAAGCTGTCCTCCCACCAGAAAATTATGAATAATAAGCCCACTCCACTATACACCCCTCCTCTGCATATTAAACATCCTCTACCACCCTGGAAGTAATGTATTAGGGCCCCTTCATTCAGCCCAATGCCTCCTTCTCCCACCATCTGTGCAGTAAAGGGGTAATTAGTGGAAATTACTGATCCAGGCCCTACATGCTGAGTGGTTTATATAATACCCCTACCACCCGCGGGACATCAAAGCTTCCCCCACCCCTACCGCTGGAGGATCGGTAGGGGCCCCAATACATTGCTATGCCCATGGGTCTACACTGCTGTTAACGCCCCTGTATGTATGTATGTATATATTATTATTTATATACATTTGGTCTATCTATAATACTTTAACTGACCCGGCATATACTGGGTCACCTAAAGGCCCCCATACACTAGCCGATTTTGGTCAGATTTCAGCCAGATCTGGCCGAAATCGGACCAAAATCGGCTAGTTTTGATGTCCCCTCAGATCCGATGCGCGGTCCCGTGCGCATCGGATCTGCGTCGGGTGGTCGGACCTGCTGCACGTCCGACCACCCGACTTGGGACCTAGTGGGGCGGCGCGGCGGTAGAGGGAGCAGGGGGGGGGCTGGGGGGGACACAGGCGGCATAGAGCCGGGCAGGGGGAGCCGGCGGGAGCTGTCAGTACGGAATAAAAAAAAAAAGCCCATACAATGAATGGGCGGCCTGTGATTGGCTGAGCGCTCTCTCAGCCAGTCAGCAATTGGCTGAGAGAGCGCTCAGCCAATCACAGGCTGCCCATTCATACATAGCAGCAGCGGGGACGGGCAGCGCAGTGGCGGCTATTATATTTTTAAAATACTTGTCAAATGACCGGCCGCTCTCTGATTGGCTGAGAGCTCTCCGGCCAATCAGAGAGCGGCCGGTCATTTGACAAATATTTTAAAAATCTAATAGCCGCCACTACGCGTCCCGTCCCCGCTGCTGCTATGTGTAAGTACACTGCCCGGCCAGGTCAGCAGCGCTCACCGCACCCGCCGCCCGCCCCCACCACCGCTGCCTGCCCCCACCACCGCTGCCTGCCCCCACCACTGCCGCCGCTGCCCGCCCCCACTACTCCTCACCGCCCTGCAGCTCCCCGGGGTTTTTTTTTACATGGGATAAATCGCATGCGATTTATCCCATGTAAAAAATGGCACATCAAGTGCCAAATTGTATGTGAGCCTCCCGGGGAGCTGCCGGGCGGCTCGCAGGTAAATTGGGTCCGACTTGTCCCTAGGACAAGTCGGCCTAATGTATGGGGGCCTTAAGTGTCTATCTCCGTGCTTTGCTCCGCCCCTCTGGAAACCCCCTTCTGAAAATCCTGCGTTTGCCCTGCCTGACAGGATATCACTCTAGCGGGGCGAAGTATTTAGCTGAACTGTGGCCGCTGCAAATTCTCAGCCCTGATTATACACATATTTATCAGTATAAGAGCCCAGTGCTGGTGCCCATCTACACCATATAATAACTGCTATGTAAGAGGCATAATACTGTGCATATACAGCTATGATGTCCCACCTCAGCCACAGCCCACGTGTAAGGCCGGGCCCTGGAGGCGCCGTCTCCCCAGCAGCAGCAGCAGCTCCCGGGCCGCGTCACATAGACACTGACTGTGTATCTATGTTACCCGCTCCTCCCCATCTCTCACCTACCCTGTCTGTAGGGACTCTCACCCTTACACAACAGCAGGTTACACACACGCCTCAATTCCCGGTAAAGGTCGCCTCCAAACAGCCGGATTGTGCGTTTCCGCGAACTTCAGTGCTGAGGGCCTCTGCGCCCCACTGTACTTCCGGGCTCTGCGTTCCACTTACTTCCGGGTTATGCGGTCCAGTCTACTTCCGGATTGTGCGTTCCATTGTACTCCGCCCCCATTATGAGTTGCAGGGCCCGGAAATGTTTTTGAGTTTGGCCGCCCAATCGCCCATAACAGGTTGCTGATTGTCGAGGAGGCAGCAGAGGACCCAGTGTTGTGTCCGGCAGCCTCAGGTAATCACATCTAGTATTATTGTTACACTATAATCTATTACTGTTTTATAGGTGGCACAGACTGTGGTGCTCTGTGGTTATAATGCAGGTGGAGCAGACTCTGGTGTCCCGCTGTAGACCAGACTGTTGTGCCCTGTGACTGTAGTACCAGACCCACATACAGGACCCTTCCCATAGGGACACAGTTCCCAGCTCCTGGGATTCACACTTTCATGTATAGTAATGCATAGTAATGTAGGGTAATATATGGTAATGCATAGTAATGTAGGGTAATATATGGTAATGTAGGGTAATATATGGTAATGTAGGGTTGCAGTCACTCGTGTTAATAAGGAAAGGATGTGTATCATGGGGTTACCAGTGTCTAGTTCGACCAAGCAAAGGATCAACAAGGAAAAGGTGACACATGAAAAGGTCAGAATGAGTTTTTCACGTTTTTTTTGTGTGAGTGGTAACACATGCGCACGTGACACACCCTTAGTGTAACACTTCCCTCCCCATCCTTCTGGTCATGTGACTCCGCTGCCGAATCGCTTGGCACTTCACCGTTTCCAATCTGAGTCCACGTGGATAGTGAATTACAAATAAAAACTAATATATATCTCGTAAAAACCGATGTCAGCCTTTTCGTGTCGACCATAGTCACGTGGACCATTTGTGTGTGTCGACCCAAACTGTCTATGTTTACATTCTCCATGGCGACCTACTGACTGTGGAACCTAGACACTGCCGGCCTATGATTCCGATCCTGTGAGAATCAGGAGATAGTTACATGGTCAACAGCATAATGGCGTACAAGGAATGCCGACACAGTAATCATGTTATTTATCTGTATAAGTGACGCTTTCCCCTCTATGCCGACATATCCTACCAAACCCACTGAGACCACCCATCTCCTCCATTCATTAGTCCAGCACACGGGACTGCAATCATATCCGGGATCAGTGACCTTTGTACCTGGTGGGTGGGGTCAGTGAGCAGGGTACAGCACAGATGGAGCAGACTCTGACATCCTGTTATTCAGGTGGAGCAGGAATGGGTATCCTGTTCTGCAGATGGAATGGGCTCTAGCATTCTCCTGTTATACAGGCGGAGCAGACTCTGGTGTAATGTATTAATACAAGTGGATCGGACTGGTCTTATTCCTTAACACAATAATAACTATTTATGGTCTCATTATCGCAAAACTTATACATATGCCAATTTAAACACACTGTGCTGCTGGAATCGTTTCAAATAAAATATGCGTTATTCTTTAAAGATTCAAAGTACACGATGAAGGATAATACTGAATACAAATGGTAATTAGTGGTTCAAGAATAAATATATTGGGTTAAAAAACACTATACTAATACCGGTATACACACTGGGGATGGTTTGACAAAAACAAGACAAATATATATATATATATATATATATATATATATATATATATATATATATAAATCTTGTAGATTATGCACTCACGGCCAACTGTAAACAATGAGGGGGTGCTCCTTTATAGTAACACAGTGTGTCCCACTAATATGTAGAATGGGACGAATCCTAATAAGGGCACTCACCAGGATTTCACGTATTTGACAGCTTCTTTATTGGTTATCCAACCAGAATTACTTATCTGTAGGTCTACATTTCGGCCACTAGAGGGCCTTTCTCAAGACACTGCAACAATGACATCCACACAGCACAAAGGTCAGGATACGTATATACGGCCTGGTAAAAATGGTTAAACCTTGTGGTATCCAGCCCACACTGATGCAAATTTCGGTACGAGCAACCATTGGCTTGTTACTTCTGCTGTGTGCTTTTAAAAAATAAAACTGTTTTATGCACTATGGAGCGCCCCTCTGTTCTTCTATCATATATATATATATATATATATATATATATATATATATATATATATATATATATATATATATATATATATATATATATATATATATATATATGCATGCAATGGGGTGTGGAAACCTCCTTTAGTGGGATAATGGTAGCAATGTCTCTTTGGGATTCCCTTGCTCTTTAACTACTCTACAATGTACCTGTAGTATACCTTTTACTCAGCAGCAACTACACACATCGGTCGTATAGCGCAGACCTCAAATCCCCCCTTCTCTCTCAATTATAACACTTGTGCAGCTGCCTCTGGTGTCTGGGGGCTTAAAATCAATAAAGCTATTTGAAAGGTGATGGTGAAACTGGAGCGTCCACACCAACAAATGCTCAGTGAGGTGGAGATCGCTGTGTGAGGGCTTCAGATGAGGCAATGGACTTGGAGATAAATCCCCAATAATAGAAGCTGAAGGTGAGAGAGATTTACATTTAAAAAAAATAAAGTGATTGTAAGATGTGTGTGATTTTATATACATTTCTTTTAATTAGGGGGAAGATCTGTGTGATATTATGTGGGACAATACAGAGGGAAATGAAGAGACGGATGTGAGCGGCGACCAGCAGTGTAAGGAGGAGGAAATCCCTACAGATATCAGCACAGGTGAGTAATAATCACTTATTACAGAGAGTCACATATTCTCCTTGTTCTGTCACTACAGCGGCCTCTTATCCTGCACCCTCCTCTGTCACTACAGCGGCCTCTTATCCTACACCCTCCTCTGTCACTACAGCGGCCTCTTATCCCGCACCCTCCTCTGTCACTACAGCGGCCTCTTATCCCGCACCCTCCTCTGTCACTACAGCGGCCTCTTATCCCGCACCCTCCTCTGTCACTACAGCGGCCTCTTATCCCGCACCCTCCTCTGTCACTACAGCGGCCTCTTATCCCGCACCCTCCTCTGTCACTACAGCGGCCTCTTATCCCGCACCCTCCTCTGTCACTACAGCGGCCTCTTATCCCGCACCCTCCTCTGTCACTACAGCGGCCTCTTATCCCGCACCCTCCTCTGTCACTACAGCGGCCTCTTATCCCGCACCCTCCTCTGTCACTACAGCGGCCTCTTATCCCGCACCCTCCTCTGTCACTACAGCGGCCTCTTATCCCGCACCCTCCTCTGTCACTACAGTGGCCTCTTATCCCGCACCCTCCTCTGTCAGTACAGACTAATGAGGGGAATGTATCTGCCCAGTGGGGGAGTCAGGAGACATCAGCTCCTATTATTGTCCTCTTCTCCGCACATTAGATCATTGTCTGCTACCAGCCCAGAGATCTGACCAATCCCCCATGTTCCCCAGTGACTCCCCTACATCATCAGTAGAAGGGACAGGAATAATAGCAGTGTACATGGTACAATGGTATGGAAGGTCATGTGGCATTACCCATGGTTCTCCCTTTGCAGTACCACCTGTTGTATTACCCATGATCCTCTCTCTGGAATATTGCACACTATCTTCCTTGTGTAATACTTGGGAACAGCCAGAATCGGGTCAGAGAAGAGCAGCCGCCTATACTGGGGTACAGGATGGGGAAGCACTGGTCACCACCATGGTCACTGGGCAGATGGGAGGCAGACGGATGAGATGGTTGCCATGCTCAGACTGGCACCTGTCATCCACAGTACCGCAGGCACCCAGGGAGAACCAGCACCATCAGACCCAGTAACAAGGAGTTGGGCCTCAGCTCGCTGACTTAGTAACCAGCCAGTGGTCAGGGCTTTGTGGCTCTATGTACGTAAGACCCAGGATTTGCACTGGATGGATGACCTGCTGGGTCTGCATGATAACAGCAGGAGAGGCTGGTTAGCCTGTGATCAGCATTATCAAGTGGATCACTGTTACCAGGATTACCTTGTAGCAAGTCTGCCTGTTCCTGATCCTGTTGGGGCACCAAGAGACTGGTGTGTGCAGCTAGGATGGTGTGGCACGGAGCCTCTGCTAATCTGGGGTGCTGGGCTGTCACCTGCTCCTCAGTGCAGCTCTTACCCAATGTGACCAGTCTGGGTACCCCAGAGATGCCAGCTTGCCCTTAGGACCAGCTTTGGGGCATCCCTTATGCCTTCCCTTTATGCTCTTTGTTTCTGTTCTGTTATATTACTGTTCTCCTTGTTAGGATTGTTGTTCTCATTCCTGAATAGTGTTTATCCCCTCTCCCCTGTTCTTTACTCCTATTCTGTCTTTAGGGGCTTTGTTAGGCAGAATAGTGACACCCAGTCTTACAGTTCTCTTACACTAAATACACAAATCAGACGGAGACAATACTGGCGCTAATATTACTTCCCTTCAAAGGTACAGTTTTCCACACTTGTCCTCAATTGGATTTAAGTAGATCCTCATGAATTAGATTTTTCACGGTGGTATAAACATGTAAAAGAGATATATGAACAACAATAGTGAAGTATGTCCAAACAGTTCCTTATTTTTCTTTTTCTTTCTTTTAACCGAAACAATTCTTCACCCGTGTGTCTGGGTCTAAGAAGTTTGTGCCGGTTAACCCTTTGCCAAGATAGAAGGTTAGCGTACCAAACTCACATGAGCGTGGGTATAGAAAAGCCTATCAAGGTATCTTTTAAAAGGCCCATATACAATTCTCCCTGTGTGAAGTCTGCGCTTCTAGAGCCCTGCAGGAAATGGGGTGCGTACCCAAACTCACTCATAAACGAGGATGTGTATTCCTATCAAGGTATCTTTTTTGGAGGCCAGACGATGGATATTTTTCACACAAGAATTTCTTTAATATAAACTCCTCCAAAACAGGATACAAACAAACAATAAAAGGTAGTGATGATATATACAGTGGATTCCAGACTTTCAGATGGGCAGATGTTTAACAGCAAAGAAAATTTACAACCTGGAATAAGGTCCGGACTTGTGTCCCAGGTGTATCTTGCTTCAAGCCACAAACTGTTGATCTGGATCCAGGGTTATCCTCCTTCTCTGCTCTCCTACGCGTTTCGACCCCTCCTGGGTCTTTTTCAAGGTGTGCAGAGTGTTGTATAGCATGGGTTTATATACCATGTAGACAGGAAGTTACTTTACTTCCTGTTTCCTGTTCTGTCAATTTTAACCTTTCCCTAATACATTTATTTCAAACACTTGTAAAACATACTAGATATATATAATAGCGCTGTGAGGAGCCAACTAATCCCATATACGGGATTTGCACATAATATATCGATTCAATCAATCCCCAAATTCCGTTTTAATGGAGCGCAGACTCCATGTTGCGGAGTGCGTTCCATCTGAACGCTTCCGCGTTCCACCTTTACTCCTGAAACTGAATTTCTGGCGGATGTAAGATTTGGAACGCAAACCCGGAAGTCCTTGCGTGTCACACATAGAAGCGGGCGTGACGCTCGTTTTTCTATGTGAATGTGGAGCGCATATTTGCGTTTCACCAGTTTAAATGGGGAAACCACTTAATGTGGTACAAACGGGCATTTAGAAGTGCAAATAAGCAGTAATAAAGTGCAAAAAAATGTAAAAAATTATCGCTCCTGACAGCGGTATTAACATATTTACAATGCATAACGACCCATTTACATATTAATAGGTAACAGGCAGTTCATTGATAAAAATTGGTAACAGGCAGTTCATTGATAAAAATTAATCAATAAAATATCAGATAAAACACTTCAATTAAAAATATTGAGTATATGAGAAAGATTACAAAAGTACAAAAATATAACGATACACTTGTAAAATATCATTATAAAAATACACTATTAAAATACATGGATGAATTAGAAGGTCCACAGGTACTGAAAAAGAAGAAAAGACGGGTTGACTGTATGACACAGATAATATCAGTTTTACAAGAACCACTTTAATTCAAAATCACTGTTGTGTCCACTTGGTGACAGTGTTTTGAAATCAAAGATGTATTCCATTTCACATTTGGCCAAACTGCTCGCAATATCTTTATCTCTAAGATCTGCAGACACCATTTTTAGCCCTAAAAAACCTCTCAGGTATGACGGTGAACAATTATGTTTTTCTTTGAAATGGGCTGACAGGGCATGGGACTCTACCCCTTTTTTTATATTTCGAATGTGCTCTGCTATGCGAATTTTTAATGGCCGTGAAGTGCGTCCTATGTAGAACTGTTCACAAGCACATTTAATGGCATAGACCACATTTTGGCTATTGCATGTTATAAAGTTATGAATTTTTGCCGTTTTACCATTGATGACAACTTCAGTGATCTTACTTTTTTCACTTTGAATATGTTTACAAGTAAGGCATAACACGCACCTATAAAAACCAATCGATCTAATACTGCCCGGACATCCTTCTGGTTTCAGTCTACTGGCAGTAAGTTTGGATCTTCGGTTCGGTGCCTTCTTGTAAATACACACTGGTTTATTTGGTATTATATCCTTAAGGATTGGATCCTTTTTTAGGATTGGCCAGTGTTTGTTGATAGATTTTTCTATCTCTCTGTATTTACAGTTATATCCTGTAACAAAAGCAAATTCAAAGTTCTTGCCATCCTTATTTTTAGTTTTGGTGCTTGGTTGAAAAAAGGGCTTTGCGATCCATATCTTCTATTGTTTGTCTAGTTGTAGATGACATTTTTTTTATCTGGCGTGGAGAGGAACACAAACTTGAAGATTTTTGTGCATCCCTAAATGTGAATGACATGAATATTAAATTGTGTTATGAGAAAAGTAGGGTCACTATTAACTTTTTAGATATCACTGTATATATCAAACAAAATGAGATACATACAAAAAATTTCAACAAGCCCACAGACTCTGGCTCTTATATACAAGCCAATAGCTGCCATCATAAAAACTGGCTAAAATCGATACCTAGTGGGCAGATGAAAAGGCTAAAAAGAAATTGCACAGAACCCAATGTATTTACCACACAGGTGAATGAAATGCAGGAGAAATTTCAAGCTTGCGGGTATGAAAAAGAGCAATTAGATACAACTAGACAAACAATAGAAGATATGGATCACAAGGCCCTTTTTCAACCAAGCACCAAAACTAAAAATAAGGATGGCAAGAATTTTGAATTTGCTTTTGTTACAGGATATAACTGTAAATACAGAGAGATAGATTCTATCAACAAACACTGGCCAATCCTAAAAAAGGATCCAATCCTTAAGGATATAATACCAAATAAACCAGTGTGTATTTACAAGAAGGCACCGAACCTAAGATCCAAACTTACTGCCAGTAGACTGAAACCAGAAGGACGTCCGGGCAGTATTAGATCGATTGGTTTTTATAGGTGCGGGTTATGCCTTCCTTGTAAACATATTCAAAGTGAAAAAAGTAAGATCACTGAAGTTGTCATCAATAGTAAAACGGCAAAAATTAATAACTTTATAACATGCAATAGCCAAAATGTGGTCTATGCCATTAAATGTGCTTGTGAAAAGTTGTTCTGAGTGTGGGAAATGTTTTTCCCGGAAATCAGATCTTGTAAAACATGTGAGAACCCACACAGGTGAGAATTTATTTCCATGTTCTGAGTGTGGGAAATCTTTTACCATGAACTCCACTCTTATTGCACATCAGAGAACTCACAAAAGTGGGAAGCCATTTCCATGTACAGAATGTGGGAAATATTTTAATCGTAAATGCGAGATTGTCATTCATCAGAGAACTCACACAGGTGAGAAGCCATTTCGATGTACAGAATGTGGGAAATGTTTTACCACAAAATCAAATCTTGTTATACATGTGATAACTCACACAGGTGAGAAGCCATTTCCATGTTCTGAGTGTGGGAAATCTTTTTCCCGGAAATCAGATCTCGTTAAACATGTGAGAACCCACACAGGTGAGAAGCCATTTAAATGTTCTGAGTGTGGGAAATCTTTCATCCGGAAACCACAGCTTGTCCGACATGTGAGAACTCACACAGGTGAGAAGCCATTTCCATGTTCTGAGTGTGGGAAATCCTTTACCACAAAATCATATCTTGTCCAACATGAGAGAACTCACACAGGTGAGAAGCCATTTCCATGTTCTTAGGGCCTAATTCAGACCTGATCACTGGGCCGTGAGTTTTCAGAGCCCAGCGACCAGGTATACAACACGCCATACAAGTACATTCCTGCCCATATGCATGTCTACAAATGTTATTACAGCTCTGCAAAGGAAGAAATAAATTCAAGGAAATGTGGTGATTACCTGCGCACCAAGCGTGTTGTTATGTTTCTATATAAGCTCCGGGTAGTGCTGCTGGGGCTCAGGCTGTTCTCCCTGATTTGTTATGTAGAAATGGTTTGTTGTGGGAAACAGTGCTCAGTACCCCATCTCTAACATACTGTAGTGGGGCGGAGTGATGGTAATCAGGCAGTGTGATGTTGTTACAGTATAAATACAATCTGTCACTTGTTTCTATAACTTCCTGAATTAAACCGTGGGTACTTGTTTCCTAGCACGGCCACACCGATTAACATCGGGGTGGTCGTGTCGGAAAAATCGGGTCGATCGCATCGCATGCGATTTGGTCGCATGCGATGCGACCGACCGATTTTTGACCCGTTTTTTTTTTTTTTGATGAAATGTAAATCGGGTCCCTGGGACCCGATTTTACATTGGATTCAGTGTAAAAATATTCCCAACACCCCCCAAATTTAACGGCGTACACCCCACCCCACGATAGACGCCAACCCGAAGCGTGGCGAGCGCAGCGAGCCCGCGAGGGGCGGCGGTGCGCGTCCTCCGACCTTTTCATTCCCCTACTTTCCACGTCGGTGTGGAGTTGAGAATAGTATAGTGTGGCGAGCGCAGCGAGCCACCGAGCCCGAAGCGTGGCGAGCGGACGCGGATACCTTCACAGGTAAACGCGTCCCTTTGCGGACTTCACAGGTGTCCGCGTCGCCACGGACACCTGTGAAGCACGCCAAAGGACGCGTATACCTGTGAAGGTATCCGCGTCCCCTCGCGGGGCTCGCTGCGCTCGCCACGCTTCGGGCTCGGTGGCTCGCTGCTCTCGCCACACTATTCTATTCTCAACTCCACGCCGACGTGGATAGTAGGGGAATGAAAAGGTCGGAGGACGCGCACCGCCGCCCCTCGCGGGCTCGCTGCGCTCGCCACGCTTCGGGTTGGCGTCTATCGTGGGGTGACGACGGGGACATCTATAATGTGAAATGGGTCATATTGGCCCATTTCACATTTTTCACATTTTTCAAATTTTTTTCACTATTTCAATGTCAAAAAATATTTTTACATTGAACCCGATGGAAAAATCGGGGGCATCGCGTCATGACCATTGTTAATGG
Organism: Crinia signifera; assembly: GCF_055691185.1. Classification (NCBI taxonomy): domain Eukaryota; kingdom Metazoa; phylum Chordata; class Amphibia; order Anura; family Myobatrachidae; genus Crinia; species Crinia signifera. The sequence continues at coordinate 17,001,366 of NC_139222.1, read as the reverse complement.
TCCCGACCGACGCGATGCCCCCGATATTTTACCTTTCCCGACACGTTTCAATGTTAAAATATTTTTTAACATTGAAGCCTATGGGGAAATCGCGGGCATCGCGTCGGTCGCGTCGGGACCATTGTTAATGGTCCCGACCGACGCGATGCCCCCGATATTTTGTCCTAGCCGGCCAAATGGACCTGATTTCAAAGGAAATCGGGTCCATCGGGGTAATCGTGTACCTTAACTTAAGGTACACGATTACTCCAGATTGTGGCCGTGCTAGGAAACAAGTACCCTTGTTTCCTAGCAGGGCGCCCAATTTTCTTACATACGCGAACGTAGTGAAATCGCATCGCATTACGTTATAGCAGCATGCGATGTTCCCGCTCCCTGTCATTCCCGCCCCCTGTCAGATCCTCTCAGAAATCACTCTGAGGTGATATTGTGACAGGAGTAGAAGCATCCCTCAGAGCTGTGGGTGATTTATCAAAAGTCTATGATATGGCTGCATCTATGACCATGTTTACGTTGCCTCAGACGGAAGAGGAGGCTGTCACCTTTTTTCAAGGACACGATCTCCTTCCTGTGGCGCAGAATTGCGCAAATGGCCACATAATGCGCCTTTCTGTGAAGGAATGTGTGGCGCTGTCGGCTGAAGGTGAGCCTCAGAGCGGCCCACTGGTTTCCAGGGTGCCACTTATCGTTTGTCACCTTGGTGCGCTTTATATACTCATGAGCCCAGGAGCTGACATCCATTGAGTACTGTCAGCCACAGCTGGACATATCCAAAAAGGCGGCTGTTTTGTACAACAGATGGGATGCGGGAGGCTTGTATGATGGACCTCATGGCGCAGCCACTTAAACAATTCCAATCAAAACAAAAAAGAATACAAACACAAACAAATGATTTCCTTGGCCACCAAAGGAGTAATATATCTGCTTGAATGTCCCTGCGGCTTACAGTATGTGGGTCAAACAAAAAGATGTCTAAAAACTCGTACCGCAGAACATATATACAACATAAAGAGAGTACTGCAGACTCACAGCCTCTCACAACACTTCTCAGAATGCCACAATAAGGATCACAGCCTTCTGAAAATCAATGCAATCGAAAAAATTACCCCAAACTTGAGAGGAGGAGATCCATCCCAACCCTTCAAAAAAAGAGAATCAAATGGATATACGAATTAAAAACATTACAACCCTTTGGACTAAACATAGAAAAAATAAATAAAAATAAACTTCCAAACAATAATATCAGAAGCACTCTCCTTACACATACATACATTGATCGAAAAAAAAAATTTCAACTCAAATACATTTACAATTTCATCAAATAACTGTTTTCCCAATATATCCCACTGAGACCATGTGCATGCCGCAAAAACCTAAACCCATTTCCGTTTTTTAAATAAAGTTTTACAAATAAAGTTTTGACAGAACAAAGAAAAAAAATCACTTCCAGCTGACATAAAAACACAAGCTGGGAGCAGCAAAGCATCCTTGACAAAGAAGCACGCAAGCTTTGAAACGTGTTTGAATTGCAAGTGGGAGAGCTGAACCGCCGAAGACTCTATACACGCTGACCGGAAACCAGAAGCCCGAACTTACGGCACACAGCGTTCTGTCGGAGAGGGCCGGTAACGTCTAACATGCAGAAGGTGCAGCGGTACGCGTCCTGCGACCTTTTCATACCCCCACTATCCACGTCAGCGTGGAGTTGACATTATATAGTGTGGCAAGCCACTGAGCCCGAATCGTGGCGAGCGCAGCGCATTACTTCAGACGTATAATGCGTCCGCTCGCCACACTATATAGAATCAACTCCACGCCGACCATTCGCCACGCTTCGGGTTGACGTTGATCTTGGCGTAACAATGGGGGGGGGGGGCATTTCACATAATTAACCATGAAGGTGGGTTTACAATTAAAAATCGGGTCTGGGGGGAATTTAACATTGGGTCCAATGTAAAATCGGGTCTCGGGGACCATTTTTACATTGGGTCCAATGTAAAAGTCGCGTCGCATCGCGAGTGTACTAAAAACCTCTTCAAATCGGGTCGGTCGGGTCCCATCGCATACCTTAAGTTAAGGTATGCAATGGGACCTGACGGGCGCCGTGCTAGGAAACAAGTACCTTTATATCAAATCAATTATATACACATAGTGCATAATAAAAAGATAATCTGCTAATAGAATTAAAATTGATCATGTGAAAATAGATGTGTGGATGCACCACACGTAGAGCTCTGTCCAGGTGTTGCCCACACGTAGAGCTCTGTCCAGGTGTTGCCCACACGTAGAGCTCTGTCCAGGTGTTGCCCACACGTAGAGCTCTGTCCAGGTGTTGCCCACACGTAGAGCTCTGTCCAGGTGTTGCCCACACGTAGAGCTCTGTCCAGGTGTTGCCCACACGTAGAGCTCTGTCCTGGTGTTGCCCACACGTAGAGCTCTGTCCAGGTGTTGCCCACACGTAGAGCTCTGTCCAGGTGTTGCCCACACGTAGAGCTCTGTCCAGGTGTTGCCCACACGTAGAGCTCTGTCCAGGTGTTGCCCACACGTAGAGCTCTGTCCAGGTGTTGCCCACACGTAGAGCTCTGTCCTGGTGTTGCCCACACGTAGAGCTCTGTCCAGGTGTTGCCCACACGTAGAGCTCTGTCCAGGTGTTGCCTGACATAGTCAATTTTAGACATTTAATCGGGATTCGGAAATCGCAGCAGGGGTCACAATAGCTGGTAATACGCCAGGTTTTGGAGGGGGCAGTGTCTCCCTTTTGCTGTGATGGTAACCGAGCTGGTCTGCTGTAATGCACAACAGGGTAAGCGTCTCTGACCCACCGCACCTGCGTCGACAGAAAGCTGGTGTTTGTGGCTTCCAAGGGAGATGATCTGTTGGTAAGGTGGTGCTGCACTGCATCTTCCAGCGGCAACAAGGATCCGATTGTAGCCTGATGTTAATAAGCTCACCAATGTATGAAGATAGTCGAGATGATGGTATAGGTGTATGGATGAGGCATCAAAAGTGCATCAGGTAGGAGCTGCAAAAGGTCCTCTAATGCGTTTTTCGCTCCCAATGAACCTTTTTCAGAGCCACTACCTGCAGGTTTGAACATTCGCCTTTTTCACAAATCCTCAACTCCATTTTTATATATCTTTTTATTGGGTACTTGTGTATTATCACGGCGCCTGGCTACGCTACGTTTTCAGCGTAGCCCAACAGCTGCTTAGAGTATTCAGCGTAGTGACTCCGTGGCAGCCCTGCGTAGTCAGCGTAGTGTCCCCATCAGGCAGCTAGTCACCGTACTGTCCCCCGGGAGCTGCAGCTCTGTCCCCGGCATCCCTGGTGAGCACCTCTCACACAGCGCCGGTAACCGCCAGATCCCCTGCGCTGGCAGATGAGGCTATCAGAGAGGCTATCCATCGTCACGCTTCGGGATGGCGTGGATAGTGTGGTGTTCCAGGAACATATTTGCATTCACGCTGATACTAAGAGGGACGCCTGACTGACTACGCTAACTACGTAAGCTCCGGCTAGCCTGGAACGGGCAACAACACTACGCTGATACTGACAGGGACGCTGGCCACGGGAACACTACGCTGATACTGACCGGGACGCTAACTATGTAGTGGGCACCGTGCTAATACACAAGTACATTTTATTGTTTTGGTACTTATGTAGTATTTGGGCTGCCGATTTCTAAATCGGGTCGGATCGGGAGATCGCATCGCATGCGACCATGCGATTCGATGCGATGCGATGCGATGCGATGACCCGATTTTTCCATAGGAATCAATGTTAAAATGGACTGAGTCCATTTTAACATGGAATTCAATGGGAAAAATGGGTCCTTTTCATACCCCTACTATCCAAGTGGGCATGGAGTTGGATATAAACCTGTGGCGAGCGTAGCGAGCCACCGAGCCCGAAGCGTGGCGAGCGAAGCGAGCCCCGCGAGGGGACGAATACCGTCCCCTCGCGGGGCTCGCTTCGCTCGCCACGCTTCGGGCTCGGTGGCTCGCTACGCTCGCCACAGGTTTATATCCAACTCCATGCCCACTTGGATAGTAGGGGTATGAAAAGGACCCATTTTTCCATAGGAATCATTTTAACATTGATTCCTATGGAAAAATCGGGTCATCGCATCCGATATCGGATGCGATGCGATGCGATATCGCATCGCATCGCATCTGATTGTATGCCTTAACTTAAGGCATACAATCAAAAAATCGGCAGCCCAGATACTACATAAGTACCGTTTTAGTTTTATAATTGAGCTCTAATCTTCCCTCAATACTGTTTTTTATTATATGTTTCATTGTATAGTATATGTACAGATGTAGCTCAGCCCATCTTTGCAGGTGCTGGCAATTCTATCGCCATCTGCCGGCTCCCGCCAGGGGGGCGCACGAGACGCTCGCGCGCCCCTTGGCAATGAAGCTTGCCTCCGGTCCCTACTGCCTCCCCCGCCGTCGCCCCGAGTGCCCCCTAACCCTGCCCGTCTCCCTGAAGCGGAGACGGGCAAGGACACGCAGCGTCCCCACCGACTGGGACGCGTGTATGTTTGAGACCCACGCATGGCCCAGTTCAGTGTAGCCCCTGTCCGGCAATGCTCACCAGCGGAGAGGGTCTGGCGAGCCCCGGCCAAGGATGGCAGGGGCTACATCTGAATATGTGTACTGTTAACAGATACAGACCATTTTTTATAATCCAATCCATCTGTAGTGTTAAACATTTCCCATCCCTCTTAATCACAGCAATCTGGACCATTCACATGTGGGCAATAGTCACGGAATGTAGCAATACCCTATTTCCTTCTGGAAGTTCTAGAGACAAGTGACTGAACTTAATTCAACCATCCATTGAATCCCCCCCACACCCCCATGTGTAGTGCTATGAAAGCTGAGACTTACTCTGCAGTGCGATGGCTGTGAGGAGATTGGGACCACTGATGTTGTCAGCATCCCTCCCAATGGCCTGGAGCCCCCCCGAGTTATCTGGGGCACTCCAAGAAAACACTGGCATTACGCCCCCAAACGCCCTGCACCTGTCAATCAACTTGCGTACCACCATTGTCATTTGCGTACCACCATTGTCATTTGTGGACCTCTCCTACAGGCCATGATGCAGAGCAGAGATAGAGGTAGAACCATGTGTATGCAGCCTTCTAGGTATGAGCGGTTATATTGCCTATTCCTTATTATTACTGTCAGAGAAATATGGATCCCATAATATGGAGCTGAATGTATGAAGGGTTCCCTAGTATTATCTGTAGAATAGAATAATGATATTTATGTCTTACCTGTTAAATATCTTTCTTCAAGGACGTCAGGGGCCACAGGGATAACATTGGGTCTAGGAGTGACGTCACGACCAATCCAGCACCAGAAAGGTTAAACTTCTGGGCTGCTCAGAGACAGCCCCTGGGCTCTCACCTCCTATACCCCGCCTCCCAGGCTAGTCAGTTTTTTTCCAAGCCAGGCAGACAAGATAGAAGGAAGAGAAACCCATACAGAAACACATTCAACAAATATATGTGTGTGTGTGTGTGTGTGGTTGCTCAATAGAGAAACCATAACTTGTAACAAGTGTAAACACCCTCAACAGAGGAAATTTTAACTAAGTTGACTCAACGGAGTAACTCTTAATGTTAATATCATGAAGTAGGCGCGCCAGGGAGGGTTCCCTGTGGCCCCTGACGTCCTTGAAGAAAGATATTTAACAGGTAAGACATAAATATCATTTTCTTCAGCGGTAGACGTCAGGTGCCCCAGGAATAACATTGGGATGTCCTAAAGCAGCCACCTATGGGTGGGGGCGCGCCTGGGCCGCAGCCAATACACTCCGGCCAAATGCCGAGTCTTGTGAGGTAAACTTATCAAACGCATAGAAGCGTAAGAAAGTATGAGGAGACGACCAAGTCGGCGCCTTGCAAAGTTGCTCTGCTGTCGCACCACCCCTAACAGCCCAAGACGCACCCACAGATCTCGTGGAATGAGCCCGGACCCCTGTCGGAACCGGAAGGGCGGCACCCAAGTAAGCTTGTTTGATGACAGACCTTAGCCACCGAGCAATGGTCTGCTTCGTAGCAGGCCAACCTCTTTTCTGAAATCCATAGAGGACAAAGAGAAAGTTAGATTTCCTAAGTGCTTTAGTACGGCGCACATAGATACGTAACACCCGCACTACGTCTAGTAATCGCTGTTCAGGAGAAGCCTCCTGCCCCCGAAAGGCTGGGACCACAATCTCCTGATTAACGTGAAATTTGGACACCACCTTGGGAAGGTGTGAAGGGACTGTTCGGAGGACCGCCCTGTCAGGGTGGAAAACCAGGAGAGGAGACTGACAGGACAGAGCCGATAAATCTGAAACCCTCCTGGCCGAAGCAATGGCCAGCAGAAAAACAGTTTTCCATGTAAGCCAAGATAGATCCACTGATCGCAATGGTTCAAAAGGGGGACCCTGTAGAGCCTTAAGAACCAGAGAAAGATCCCATGGAGCAACCGGTGGGACAAATGGAGGTTGGATTCGCAAAACCCCCTGCAAGAAAGTGCGGACGTCCTGCAACACCGCCAGCCTCCTTCGAAATAGAATAGACAAGGCCGACACCTGTACCTTTAGTGAGGACAGTCGAAGGCCGGCCTCTAAACCCTTTTGCAGAAAGGACAGAATTTGAGACAACCGATAGGTTTTTGGATTAAACTGGCGTGATCTACACCAGGAAAAGTAAGCTCGCCAGATGCGATGATAAACACCTGCCGAAGAAGGCCTAAGAGCTCTGAGCATAGTCGAAATCACCCGTGAATTAAAGCCTTTAGCTTTTAACAAGGCGGTCTCAACAGCCACCCCATTAAAGACAACCACTGCAGATCGGGATGGAGGCACGGCCCTTGCGAGAGCAGATCCGGCCACAGAGGTAGCCGGATTGGAGGGGCCACTGACAGGGCCTGCAGATCTGAGAACCAGATCCTCCGAGGCCAATGAGGGGCCACCAAGATCATCGTGCCCCCTTCTGCCTTCAATTTGCGAAGAACTCGGAGAAGAAGCGAAAATGGGGGAAAGGCATACATGAGAGCGAACGGCCACTGGGCTGACAGAGCGTCTACCATGCAAGCGTTCGGATCTCGAGACCTGGAACCGTACAGGGTGACCTGGTGATTGTGGCGTGAGGCGATCAGATCCACCTCCGGTCTGCCCCACCGGTCTACCAACATCTGAAACGCTTTTGGATGGAGGGTCCATTCGCCGGCATCCAGAGTCTGCCGACTCAAGAAGTCCGCCTCCCAATTGAGGAGTCCCGGGATGCCGATAATGGCGGGTTCTTGTTCTCCGCCCACTGGAAGATACAAGAGGCCTCCGCCATAGCTGCTCGACTCCGAGTGCCACCCTGGTGGTTGATATAAGCCACCGTCGTCGCATTGTCTGACTGTACCTGCACCGGGTGACCTTGAAGCCAAGGCTCTGCCTGGCGGAGAGCCAGTAAGACAGCCCTCAGTTCGAGAGTGTTGATGGATAGCAAGGATTCCTGTGGAGTCCAAAGCCCCTGAAAGGATTTCTGACATGTGACTGCTCCCCAACCACGAAGACTGGCATCCGTGGTGAGGAGAGTCCACTTTTGAATCCAAAAAGGCCTCACTTCCATGAGGTTCTGATCTAGAAGCCACCATGATAGGGAACTCCGGGCTGCCGGTGATAAGACAATCAGGTGTGACCGTATGTTGGAGTATGACCCCGACCATTTCCTTAGAATTTCCCGTTGTAATGGCCTAAAGTGGAACTGTGCGTACTCTGCCATGTCGAAGGTCGAGACCATGGAGCCCAGCACCCTCATGCAGGCATGGATTGAGACACACCTGAGCGAGAGAAGATGCTGAACCCGGGACTGTAGGGCCTTGCGGCGGATCTCCGGCAAGTAAATCCGCTGATTTACTGTGTCCAACAGGGCCCCTAGGTGAATCATGGATTGAGTAGGGACTATGGATGACTTTGGCCAATTGATTATCCAGCCGTGGAGTTCCAGGACCGCCACAACTTTGGTCAAGTGTGCCTGGAGAACCTGAGGCGACTGAGCCAGGATCAACAGATCGTCCAGGTATGGGAGAATCCGAACACCCTGGTGGCGAAGAGCACTGCACATCACTGCCATGACCTTCGTAAACACGCGGGGAGCTGTAGCCAGGCCGAAAGGTAGTGCCTGAAATTGAAAGTGACGGTCCTGCAGCGCAAACCTGAGGAACCGCCAGTGTTCTTGTTTGATGGGTACATGCAGATACGCATCTTGTATGTCGAGGGATGCCATGTAGTCCCCTGGTTGCAACGCCAGCACAATGGACTGCAAGGTCTCCATTTTGAACTTCGTGACCTGGAGGAATTTGTTTAGTCTCTTTATATATAAAATGGGACGGAAGGTCCCATTGGGCTTCCGCACCAAGAAAAGACTGGCGTAGAAACCTGTGCCTTGTTGCGACACTGGAACGGGGGCAATGACACCTGCTGACAGTAGTTTTTGTATGGCCTGTTCCAGGGCTACGCGCTTTTCCAAGTCCTTGGGAGAACTTGTTGAAAAGAACGAGCTTGGAATAGCCTTTGAAGACTACGTCTCGAACCCAAGCATCTTTCGTGGACTCCAGCCACATGTGCGAAAACTGAAGCAGGCGACCCCCCCCACCCTGGAATCCCCCAGGTGGAGCGCCGGCCCATCATGCCAAGGGCTTAACCTCGGGTTTATGTTCAGCACGTCTAGTGGGCCAGGGACGTTTTCCCCTGGCCCTAGAGGGCTTTGCGGGTTGGGCTTGAGTTTTTGTGAACGACTGTCCCCTACCCCTGCCCTGGAAACGAAAGGACTGGAACGCCTGTCGAGGACATGGAGCAGGAGTGGATGGCAGGAACGCCGCCTTCGAGGCAGCCACCGTGGCCACGATTTTGTCCAGCTCTGATCCAAACAATAGAGAACCCGCAAAGGGTAATGCCTCTAGAGTTTGTTTGGACTCAGTATCCGCTTTCCAAGAGCGAAGCCACAGAGATTGTCGTGCCGCCACTGCCGAGGCAGATGCTCTTGAAGTAAGAGTGGCTGCATCTAATGCAGCCTCTCCCAAATATAGTGCAGCCTGATGCATGATGTCAAGAATAGGAAACATGTCATCTACACTATCTCCCTCAGTAATAATATTAGTGAGGAGAGAAATCCATTTTACCATGGCCTTTGCCACCCAGGCAGATGCCAGGGTAGGCCGTGCAACCGCCCCAGTTGTTGTAAAAATCAGCTTAAGAAAGTTCTCCAACTTTCTGTCAGCGGCATCTTTAAGAGAGGCGGTTGGAATGGGTAAAGTATTGGAACGCACAATCTTAGCGATATGTGCATCCACTTTGGGAGGAGTCTCCCAGCGAAATCTATCCTCTGGAGGGTAGCGGGTATAGGGATTTAAACCGCTTAGGGAGCGGAAACTTCCTATTTGGTAACACCCAGGCCTCCCCAAGGAGTTAGGGAACACTGCCCGCGTCTGCTTGTGACGTTTAAAAGATGGGCCACAGACTGTACGGGTTCTGAGACCTCCTGTAAATTTAACACGTCTCTAACCGCAATTACCAGGGCCCCTACATCGACTTTTGATGTTATGTCGCCTCTAGAGGTGTCATCAGCATCTGCGTCGACTGTGTCGTCAACCAGCTGATCCTCCTCCTCATCAGTATCATCTGCATCAGTATCCTGATGGGTGAGGGTAGAAGGAATCTCACCACCCCGGGGCTTATGGGTTTTACCCTTTAAAGAGGCACGGATGCCCTGAACTGAGTCTGCCAAAGCACGCGCCCATGCAGGCTTCTCGGGGGGGGGGGGGGGCACATGGCCGAGACACGGATGGTCCCGGCTGCAGGGATGGTGCAGAAGAGAGCTTGTCTATTAACTGCGACATGACCTGGGTAAGCTTGGGCCCAAGCAGGTTCCCGTGAGGGAGCTGCCACAGGGAGCTGCGCATGTGTTTTTATACATTGTAAGCATAACCCCTCTACAAGCTGGGGTACGCCCGCTCTGCAACGCGTGCAGGACACCGATATAGGGGCCCATGTGTCGTCACCGCTTTCCTCTGACATTGTACAAGAGGCAGCTGACTGTAACATTTAACACAATATACTTTCTGACAGGCAGTGATAGTGTTAAGACAATATGAGACACAGCACACAAACAGAGCATACAATGCAAAATAAAAAACCTGGCACTGAGCTCCGCAAAGCACTAAGGCCGGCAGGAGCATAAATTACTGTAACCTGGTATCCTTGAAGGAGAGGTACAGGGGTTATTTGCCCAGATGGCCCGGCCGTGAAGAGATGGAACTCCAGACTGGCAGAGAGCTCTCTGTGTCCTTCCAACACGTGCAGCAGGCAGGCAGGAAGAGATCAGGGCTGGAAACCCCATGGGTACATCCTAGCACCTGTCTCCGGGGGAGGGGCTGTGTGAGGAGAGGCTCCCTCCCCCTGCTAGCAAATGGCCACTGGGAATATATGACTCATGTGGCGCCGGTAAAATGGCGGGGATCCGGCGCTTGCCGGGCGGCCCCACGTACCGACGCCACTGCCCACACTCAAAGTCTCCCTGGTGGTCCAGCGGGACAGAGTGCACAACACTACGAGAGGCGGCGGTTCTGCCGCTTGCTAGTGCAACCCGGCGATCCCCCTCGCCGAGCTGCTCAGCCGCCATTAGAAATGCGCACGCGCGCGCTCCCAGCGTTACCTGTAAGCGGTGCTCACCGCTGATGTCCCGGTCCCCGTCGCGGCTGTGCTCTCCAGTGCTCTAGAGCCAGCCGAACACCTCCGCTGTGGGAGCCATGTGGGTGGTGTTGGGCTGCCGGGTCCCGGGTGATGGAGCGCAGTGCAGGGGTCTAACAGACCCCCGGCGCTGCTGCTCTGTCACTGACTCCAGTCAGTGTAAAAATAAGAATAATAAAAAAATTTAAAAAAAGTTTTATGCTGCTATTATAGCAGCACCTTTCCAATGCGTGTTGGCTCCTGCCAGCACGATAAAAACTGACTAGCCTGGGAGGCGGGGTATAGGAGGTGAGAACCCAGGGGGCTGTCTCTGAGCAGCCAGAAGTTTAACCTTTCTGGTGCTGGATTGGTCGTGACGTCACTCCTAGACCCAATGTTATCCCTGGGGCCCCTGACGTCTACCGCTGAAGAAATATGCTTTCCTTTTAGTTAATGGTATAATCTTAGGGTACTTGTGTAGTTTCACGGCGCCACTAGATAGGATACGATTTAGTATGCGATTTGACATAAGATATCGCATAAGATATAGTATAAGATTTACTATCCATTTCGTTACCCCACTATCCACTAGGGCGTGGAGTTGATTTTATATAGCGTGGCGAGCGTACATGGAATGTATTTGAAGGAATTGCATGCAAATGGCATGCGATATTGGTGACTTGCTTTGAAACAACATCCGTGTCCCCTCGCGGGGCTCGCCACGCTCTATAAAATCAACTCCACGCCCTAGTGGATAGTGGGGTAATGTAATGGATAGTAAATCTTATGGAGCCCACACACGCACTGATCCCGGCGTGCGTTCTGTGCTTAACTAGCACACATAGCATTGCATCGTATGCCTTGTGCATGCGATGTGCATGCGATGCGATGCTTTGCTAGAAAAAGCTAGTACAAAAAGTATGTGCAGCACATACTTTTTGTACTGTACGATGAGGTGCCGCGGGAGCGCGCACCCCATCGTACAGCACCGCACCGCCGGCAACGGTGCGTGTGTGGGCTCCTTTATAGTATATCTTATGCGATATCTTATGTCAAATCGCATACTAAATCGTATCCTATCTAGTGGCGCTGTGAAACTACAAAAGTACCAATCCTTACTTAGAACTGCGTATGTAATACGGCCTACACACATGCCGATATTAAGGCATTTTCTAAGCGATTTTGCTTAGTTTGGCAAAGTCGCTTAGCAAATGCCCTCACATCGGTGTATGTGTGGGGGCTATATCGGCAGCAGTGCGCGTCCCCGCGCGTCTTTATCGCTGGTTGAGATGGATGGACAGTGTCCATCAATCTCAGCATTGGCAGGGTTCTCCCACCAGAGAACACTGGCGCTGTCTGCTCACTTAGCACACAGAGCTGATAGCTCGCTCTGTGTGTGGGCTGTCAGCTCTGTGTGCTATGCGATAGCGGCGCAGCACAGCCCGACCTAGCCTAGCTAGGTAGCCCTGCACACATCGCTATGTGTGTATGGCCCATTAGAATAAATATGCCTTTGAAAAGAGCTTACATGGCGGTTACCTAGGGGTCAGGATGTAGAATGATGGATGGAGTATCATCTATGACATGTGGCCCTTACATGACCACTAGGAAGTTCTTCATGGTTATAATGATGTATTTTGCTGTCTCTAGTGTTTAGCAATATGTCTTTATATGGTGTCATTTGTGATTAGTCCGGGTCACAGCTGAGCCTCTTGTAGGTTGGACCAGTTCTATTTAAACCTAGTCAAACCTTAATGAAATCGTCTTTTGGTCTTTGCGTCTGAGACACCCATGTTTGCGCATGTCAATAAACATCTACTATGCTTTTTCAAGTTACTCATTGGGGTCGACCAACCTGGCCTGTCTTGCCGGCCCGTGAGTATCCAGCCATGCGGCCACCTCCCTGGGAGTACAAAAACCTTGGTTTCACCATAATTGATCACATGCAGCCTAGATGGGAACAGCGTGGCATACGGAATGTTCCATTCTCTCAGACAATGTTTGATCGGATGAAATTGTGTACGGGTCTTTTGTATCTCCAAGGCAAAGTTGGGAAACACAGAAACCTTAGAGCCATTAATCAGAAGTGGGCCCCATCATGATAATTTAGAATCTTGGCGATGAATGTCCAAGGAGGGTACACCAGGGGGCAGCGATCAGAAAGGAACATGATGTGCTCTTTCTACTACAAATAGCAGGGTAAAGGAATCCACGCCAAACGTGTCCACCAGCCATTTTTTGAATAATGGGCAGGTCATATTGCACTTTTCCAAATTGGTCCATTAATCTAGCCTCGCTCGCCCTCACCACTTCCAGCACCCTCTGCAGCATGGCATCAGGAGAATATCCAGAGAACATTCTGGAGAAGAGGGAGGCTGGGAAGTGGGATCGTATTCCGCCGGGGTCGGCTTAGGATTGGCTGTCCGAGAAAATTTCTTCAAGCGAGCCGCCGAGACTTGATGTGACTTCCCCATCACAACTCTGAAGGATATTATAGAATATAAAACCAGGCGAGGTGAGAAGGGCAGTTCAGAAATATGTGATATAGAAAGATCAGTTTTTGAAGTGTTGATAGGCAAAGTGGTGTGTAGCAAACAACAGAAGGAGCAGGAGCTGGTCAAAGTCCCTGAGGGAAAGAGGTGGATGCAATAAGGCAGTGTATTGCCCACAGGGCACAGCAAAAGAGCAGTAAATCCACCACCCACACAGGCACAGCTCACCGCCAGCAGCAACACTCACACCCACCAGTGGAATAGGATAATTATGGAAGCACCAATCAGCAGTGCAGGCAGCAGAGAAACAACAGTGCTCACTGAATGGGGGCATCTCACAAGGCCTCCCAGTATCCGATCACAAGTTGAAGATTGGTCCCAGGCACCCTGCTCAAAACTGCAGGTTACAGGATCCCTCCAGTAGCAGACACATCAAGAGACTCACTAGCAGCAGTGACTGCAGCGTCCAGAGGCCGCCAGCTATGTAATGGCGGTGGTAGATGCGGCTTCATGCAAGCTCCGGAAATCCCCAGGAAGGAGCAGCAGCACGTCTCTGATCGTGGCCATGCAGGAGAGTAGCCAGGTCTAAGATTGCAGCGGCCAGTGGCGTAAACAATAGCACTGCAGACCCTGCGATGGCAGGGAGGTGCTGGGCAGGTGTGGGCGCCAGGGATCTGCGGGAGCTATTTCTACGCTGCTGCCGCATCTGCTGTGCCGGGAGAAGACACCCTGGTCCGGCACTCCTCCCGACTCGCACCTTATGAAAAATATCCTTTACAACATGGCCAACCCCTCAAAGCACAGTTTTTTAGCATGCTAGCGAAGCCTGCGGCCTCCTCTGGCATCCTTAAAAACGGTCTGCTGTTAGGGGTGGCCATTTTGTGAGGGACATTTTCACCGGGACCAGGCTGGGTCCAAACTCCTGCAAGATCCGGCGGCAGGCCATCGCAGCAGATAGGTAAGGTGGGGGTGGTTTGAGGGGGGGGGGGTGTATTTACTAGGAGTTGGGGACCGAAGTGTTCCAGGCAGGTGGGGGGGCATGATTTATTGTTACGCCATTCATCCCCAGCTCCCACAGGAATATCTGGCCGGGTAAGTGCGGCAGGGTGTGCAGTGCACAGCAGCGGGTCCAGGGGTGATGAGCTGCAAGGGAGGTCAGATGGCAATGACATCACTGGGTCCAGGATGGTGAGACAGGATATCAGGACGGAAAGCTCAACTGTAGAGCAGCTACTCCATACCCTCTGTGGCCACGCCCCCAGTTACTTCCTTTTTAATCCAGACAACTGTTACAATGTTTCTGTGCCTTAATGCATTCGTAGTTGTTTGTGTCACATCTAGGTAAGATACATTGTATCTATATTAGTATGCCATTTTTCATCTGGAATTACAGAATAGAACACATGGACATTAAAATCCGGATTTACCAACAACGTTGACTTTGTGTTTCTTATGATTAGTTAACAATGTAGAAAAGAGATAATGCAAGAGGAGAGTATCCTAGTGACTGCTGTAGGACAGAGGAAGCTTCGTAGTAGCCGTCAGGGACGGAGTATCCTAGTGACCACCGTAGGATAGAGGGAGCTTCCTAGTAGCAGTCAGGGAGTATCCTAGTGACCACCGTAGGATAGAGGGAGCTTCCTAGTAGCAGTCAGGAAGGGAGTATCCTAGTGACCATCATAGGATAGAGGGAGCTTCCTAGTAGCAGTCAGGGAGGGAGTATCCTAGTGGCCATCATAGGATAGATGGAGCTTCCTAGTAGCAGTCAGGAAGGGAGTATCCTAGTGACTGCTGTAGGACAGATGGAGCTTCCTAGTAGCAGTAAGGGAGGGAGTATCCTAGTGACCATCATAGGATAGAGGGAGCTTCCTAGTAGCAGGGAGGGAGGGAGTATCCTAGTGACCATCATAGGACAGAGGGAGCTTCCTAGTAGCAGTCAGGGAGGGAGTATCCTAGTGACCATCATAGGATAGAGGGAGCTTCCTAGTAGCAGTCAGGGAGGGAGTATCCTAGTGACCATCATAGGATAGAGGGAGCTTCCTAGTAGCAGTCAGGGAGGGAGTATCCTAGTGACCATCATAGGACAGATGGAGCTTCCTGGTAGCAGTCAGGAAGGGAGTATCCAGGGGTGCAAAATGGTGTACCAGTAAAAGATATATTGCCAGTACCCCATACCGCCATAACAAATAATAAGTGTTTAATGCGCATGCACACATATGTAATTGGAGGGGGCGTAGTCTCCTCCGCCCTGCCACAGCTGATTCCCTTCGGAGGGGATCGCATGTCTCTCCTTCCCCTCCCTGTGACTGGGCTGTCAGCCAATCTGAGCTCGCAGGCTGGCAGCCAATCAGGAGCCAGCCCGCTAGATATGATTGGCTGACGGCCCAGTAACACAGTCAGTCATGGACACAGTGAAGCCAGGGCAGGAGAGATGCGAGATGCGCTCCCCTCCCCAGGTAAGCAGAAGCAGGCAGTGGCAGCAGGGGACTGGAGTGGGGGAGAGACCGGACACAGCCAGCACTGCAGGAGTCACTCACTGAGGGTGAGTTGTGCTGCTGCTTACTTGTTCTGGAACTGTGGGGGCATATCTTGCACTGGGGGCATGTATGGCACTGTGGGGGCATATGTGTGGCACAATGGGGGCATATTAGTAATGGGCATCAGTTGTGCAGCAGTGGTGCAATGAGCATTATGGTGTGGGGCATTATGGCATGAGTCATATGTATTGGGTGTGTGATGTGAAACAGGCATTACTGTGTAAATTTTGACTGTGCATATTCGGCGTGCAATATTCCAGCCACTCCCCCTTGTGTCATATGACCATGCCCCTGACCACGCCCATTTTGCCATTGCGCACCTTTCGTGTGCGGCACAGTACCACTAATTCGTTTTTTTCCACTGGGAGTATCCTAGTGACCATCGTAGGATAGAGGGAGCTTCCTCATAGCTGTCAGGGAGGAAGTATCCTAGTGACCATCATAGGATAGAGGGAGCTTCCTCATAGCTGTCAGGGAGGAAGTATCCTAGTGACCGCTGTAGGATAGAGGGAGCTTCCTAGTAGCAGTCAGGGAGGGAGTATCCTAGTGACCATCATAGGATAGAGGGAGCCTCCTAGTAGCAGTCAGGAAGGGAGTATCCTAATGACCATCATAGTATAGAGGGAGCTTCCTAGTAGCAGTCAGGAAGGGAGTATCCTAGTGACCATCATAGGATAGAGGGAGCTTCCTAGTAGCAGTCAGGAAGGGAGTATCCTAGTGACCATCATAGGATAGAGGGAGCTTCCTAGTAGCAGTCAGGGAGGGAGTATCCTAGTGACCATCATAGGATAGAGGGAGCTTCCTAGTAGCAGTCAGGGAGGGAGTATCCTAGTGACCATCATAGGATAGAGGGAGCTTCCTAGTAGCAGTCAGGAAGGGAGTATCCTAGTGCCCATCGTAGGATAGAGGGAGCTTCCTAGTAGCAGTCAGGGAGGGAGTATCCTAGTGCCCATCGTAGGATAGAGGGAGCTTCCTAGTAGCAGTCAGGGAGGGAGTATCCTAGTGCCCATCGTAGTATAGGGGGAGCTTCCTAGTAGCAGTCAGGAAGGGAGTATCCTAGTGCCCATCGTAGTATAGGGGGATCTTCCTAGTAGCAGTCAGGGAGGGAGTATCCTAGTAACCACCATAGGATATAGGGAGCCTCCTAGTAGCAGTCAGGAAGGGAGTATCCTAGTGACCATCATAGGATAGAGGGAGCTTCCTAGTAGCAGTCAGGGAGGGAGTATCCTAGTGACCATCATAGGATAGAGGGAGCTTCCTAGTAGCAGTCAGGGAGGGAGTATCCAAGTGACCATCATAGGATAGAGGGAGCTTCCTAGTAGCAGTCAGGAAGGGAGTATCCTAGTGACCATCGTAGGATAGAGGGAGCTTCCTAGTAGCAGTCAGGAAGGGAGTATCCTAGTGACCATCGTAGGATAGAGGGAGCTTCCTAGTAGCAGTCAGGGAGGGAGTATCCTAGTGCCCATCGTAGGATAGAGGGAGTCTCCTAGTAGCAGTCAGGGAGGGAGTATCCTAGTGACCATCATAGGACAGAGGGAGCTTCCTAGTAGCAGTCAGGAAGGGAGTATCCTAGTGACCCTCATAGGATAGAGGGAGCTTCCTAGTAGCAGTCAGGGAGGGAGTATCCTAGTGACCATCATAGGACAGAGGGAGCTTCCTTGTCGCAGTCAGGAAGGGAGTATCCTAGTGGCCATCGTAGGATAGAGGGTGCTTCCTAGTAGCAGTCAGGAAGGGAGTATCCTAGTGACCATCGTAGGATAGAGGGAGCTTCCTAGTAGCAGTCAGGGAGGGAGTATCCTAGTGCCCATCGTAGTATAGGGGGAGCTTCCTAGTAGCAGTCAGGGAGGGAGTATCCTAGTGACCACTGTAGGATAGATGGAGCTTCCTAGTAGCAGTCAGGGAGGGAGTATCCTAGTGACCACCATAGGATATAAGGAGCCTCCTAGTAGCAGTCAGGAAGGGAGTATCCTAGTGACCATCATAGGATAGAGGGAGCTTCCTAGTAGCAGTCAGGGAGGGAGTATCCTAGTGACCATCATAGGATAGAGGGAGCTTCCTAGTAGCAGTCAGGGAGGGAGTATCCAAGTGACCATCGTAGGATAGAGGGAGCTTCCTAGTAGCAGTCAGGAAGGGAGTATCCTAGTGACCATCGTAGGATAGAGGGAGCTTCCTAGTAGCAGTCAGGGAGGGAGTATCCTAGTGACCATCGTAGGATAGAGGGAGCTTCCTAGTAGCAGTCAGGAAGGGAGTATCCTAGTGACCATCGTAGGATAGAGGGAGCTTCCTAGTAGCAGTCAGGGAGGGAGTATCCTAGTGCCCATCGTAGGATAGAGGGAGCTTCCTAGTAGCAGTCAGGGAGGGAGTATCCTTGTGACCATCATAGGACAGAGGGAGCTTCCTAGTCACAGTCAGGAAGGGAGTATCCTAGTGACCATCATAGGATAGAGGGAGCTTCCCAGTAGCAGTCAGGGAGGGAGTATCCTAGCGACCATCATAGGACAGAGGGAGCTTCCTAGTCGCAGTCAGGAAGGGAGTATCCTAGTGACCATCATAGGACAGAGGGAGCTTCCTAGTCGCAGTCAGGAAGGAAGTATCCTAGTGACCATCATAGGACAGAGGGAGATTCCTAGTAGCAGGGAGGGCGTATCCTAGTGACCATCATAGGATAGAGGGAGCTTCCTAGTAGCAGTCAGGAAGGGAGTATCCTAGTGACCATCATAGGACAGAGGGAGCTTCCTAGTAGCAGTCACAAAGGGAGTATCCTAGTGACCATCATAGGACAGATGGAGCTTCCTAGTAGCAGGGAGGGAGTATCCTAGTGACCATCATAGGACAGAGGGAGCTTCCTAGTAGCAGGGAGGGCGTATCCTAGTGACCATCATAGGAGAGAGGGAGCTTCCTAGTAGCAGTCAGGAAGGGAGTATCCTAGTGACCATCATAGGACAGAGGGAGCTTCCTAGTAGCAGTCACGAAGGGAGTATCCTAGTGACCATCATAGGACAGATGGAGCTTCCTAGTAGCAGGGAGGGAGTATCCTAGTGACCATCATAGGACAGAGGGAGCTTCCTAGTAGCAGTCAGGAAGGGAGTATCCTAGTGACCGTCATAGGACAGAGGGAGCTTCCTAGTAGCAGTCAGGGAGGGAGTATCCTAGTAACCATCGTAGGATAGAGGGAGCTTCCTCGTAGCTGTCACGAAGGGAGTATCCTAGTGACCATCATAGGATAGAGGGAGCCTCCTAGTAGCAGTCAGGGAGGGAGTATCCTAGTGACCATCATAGGACAGAGGGAGCTTCCTTGTAACGGTCACGAAGGGAGTATCCTAGTGACCATCATAGGACAGAGGGAGCTTCCTAGTAGCAGTCAGGGAGGGAGTATCCGAGTGACCGTCATAGGACAGAGGGAGCTTCCTAGTAGCAGTCAAGGAGTATCCTAAATCACATCTCATTCTCCTATTAAGTGTCACTTGGTAATAGTCGTGCTGGCAGGGCAGCTGAGTGGGACACGCGCCCTGTGAATAATGTTTGCTCCCCTGTAAATGTTTGTGTGTTCAACCCGTGTCCATTCAAAACTTCAATAGGGATGCTAGATGTGTGTTCCCTGTAGGAGAAAGCAGTCTGGAAGTCGAAGGGATGTGGACAAGAACCAACAGGGTGATGGAAAGATGGACAAGGAAACCGGTGGTTCCTAGGGCATTCTTCCCTGGCCTGGCTGAGGCAGCCCATGGCCTGACTAACCTTGGCAGGGAAGGTATGTGTAAACTGGTCAAAACTTACTGGTGTGCCCCAGAGTTTGCTTCACAGGCAGGTAAGACGGCAATGTCATGCCTTACTTGTCTGAGGAAAAACACTGGAAAGGCCGTTCCACATCTCTCCTCTAGAGGATTCTTTGCAGGTAATACAAATTGACTTCATACAGTTAGCTCCTTGTAGAAATGTATTTGCTATTATTGGTATGTGTTGATATATTTATGTATAGATATGGTATCTCAGAAAGTCTAGGTTATGTGTAAACTCCTAGGGATTGATAGTAAACTCCATACTCCCTACTGATCCCAGGCAAGCGCTGAGGTGGAGAGCGTGAAGGGTACTATCAAGAACAAACTGGGTAAAGTTATAGCTGAAATAGAGTTGCTATGGCCAGGGGCACTGCCCATTGTGCTGTATAGCAGTAGAATCACTCTCAAAGTTCCATTTCATTTGTCCCCAATGAAACATTGCTTGACCGGCAACCACCCATTATGATAGATCCACAGGATGATCTTAGATGTAACCAACTGTTTTTGCAACACATATTAAAGATGAACCAACAACTGAAAATGCAGCAAAGAAGAACTTGTTGGCACTTGACATGCCTGTTGAGAACTGTCATAACCGTGAACCAAGAGCTTTTGTTGTTTCCCATGATTTGCCACACACAGGTTGCTTGATAGACCATTTAGAAGGACCATACCAGGTCTTGTTGACCAGCACTACCTCAATAACAGTCGCAGAGAGAGAGATTCGGGTACATTCGTCCCACTGCATGCAGGCCAGAAACCCAGAAGTTCCTTGTTCTGAAAGCGAACAAGAGAAAATATCGCAAGAGGCATTTTTCCGGGAGGACTGAAAAGTAGCCATGGTCAAGCAACCTGTACAAGCTACAGAAAGGACTGTGACAAAGCCCCACTGGTAAAAGGTTGGAGGGACCATTATCAACAGTTTTTGTTTTTCCCCTCTTTTGGTTCTATTTTTGATTCCCGTTCTTTTTCCCAAATCAAGGACATGGTTTTTAAATTGCTGCCAAGTTATAGGACAAATGGAACAGGGTTCTGAGAGTGTATTAACCAACCCAGATCAGGTTGAGATAGAATCTCTAAGTAAGCCTGATATGTTACCCAAAACCGGAGTTGGTAAGAAGGTGTTATAGTGGTGATAAAATGTACAGAAATCATGTAAGGACGAGAGACACCAAGGAAGATGAGGGTTTGGTATATGACCCTATAAATCGAATCCATCATCCTCTTAAGGATACCATATCTGAAAAATGTATATAAATGTAACACCCCTGTTTATTTTTGTCCCATATCCCCACATCTCTTCTAGGTTACGTGAAGTCCCCACATCCTACCAATGGTACTAGTAATCTCTCCATGCATAGAAAGGTTGTTCCCCATATGTCCCCAATAATTATGAATAAATTGTTAGGTAAATGTGTTCCCCATTTATCCATAATCTAGGATTAGCCATAGCTCATAAGGATTAATTCCCCTTTTATGTAAAATCATGTACCTTTAATATTTTATTGTTGTTATAAATTTTTTTGTTTCCAGATATTTTGAAATGTGCAGGTTATTTTACCGTCAAAGGGTGGACTGTCGAAGTCGAGTTGCACCCACGCCACACTAGCATGGTATGGCCGCCATTTTGGTTTGCAGAGTTACGTAAATAGAGTATGGAAACAAGTAGGAATAATTGTGCGAACCCTAAGTGCAGCCATACTAATACACATAAACTCATACTCCACACTAACAAATAATAAAATATAGTTATATGGTTAAATATCGCTACACATAGTATTAAGGATAATACAGGATTCCACCTGGACATATTTAGTACCTATGTGATCAGTCTCTCACACACAGTACTCTGGTGTTTGTTTGAAATATGCAGCATATACCAGCAATAAGTTATCAACTGTGGTTATAAAACATATGGGGCAGATTTATTAAGCTTGGAGAAGAGATAAACTGGAGATAAAGCGGAGAAAAGGAGATAAAGCACCAGCCAATCAACTCCCAACTGTCTTTTTCAAACACAGCTGATTGGCTGTGCTTTATCTCCGTTTACCTTTTCTCCGCTTTATCTCCAGTTTATCTCTTCTGCAAGCTTAATAATTCTGCCCCATGTATTTGAAGCCATGTGCAGAAGTGAACAGATGGTTTCCATGTGCACAGCAAAGACCCCTGGACATGATGACAATGCTTGGAGAAAATGACCAAATAAGGAGAGGAAACCTGACCTCTTGACCAATTAGAACTTTATTGTATCCCATTGTCAGGACCCTATATATTTGTGAGCAAGCCAGAAATGTCCCTTCTGGCCTGAGCTCAGATTGAATACAGATAACACTGCGGCAGTGTGCGGGTGATATTGAGACATGGTAATTGTAGCCGATTGTATTTATATCTGTTTTTCCCCTTTTTATTATTGTTTGTATTGTATGGTGATCTGTACATCCTGTTATTTGCTTTCATATTTCTGTAACACCCTGTTGTCCGCTAGGGACTCAAATATATGGTTAAGGACTTGGTATAAATTCCAGAATAAGGGTTACAAAGCCTCGACTATCATTCGCAATAAGCGGAAAGGTTTAAAGGAAATGATACCTGGTGTTTTTACTTATAATGAAGTATTGCGAATGGATACCGCCTTCAGGGTATCGGTTTAGCGTGTGTGATACAAGAATAAGGTTCACTACGTGGGGCTACGTTTTAGTTCGCCCGTAGTTAGGAATAAATGGTTGTACGTTTACAGACACCAGTACGTAAACTGCGCACTTCACTCATTATCCATCGGTTTGATATTAAATAGACATTAAAAACATTCATTTCTATTTCAGATTACTGGAACCAAGAGTTATAATCTGGTACCAGCTCCCAAAGTGCAATGATCTGCTGGGTATAGTATCCCCGGGTAACCACAGTCACTCTGACACATCATACAATAGGGCCCGGAGTATAAAAGGGAAACAATACAATTGTTAGGGGTCACACTCATGGTTGTATACAGATGGTTATATTTTAGGTTCTCATTAAGTACAATCTATTGTGCAAAACATATTAAGCAGACGCTAAAAGGCCGGTTCTAGTACAACATGTATAGTACAGAGTAATAATAAGGAATAGCTAATATTAGAGCTCAAACCTAGAAGGTGGAATTAACATGGTTATGCCTCTGCTCTATATCATGTCCTGTAGGAGAGTTCAACAAATGACAATGGCCTTAGGCAAGTTGATTGACAGGGGCCAGGCGTCTGGGGGTGTAATACCAGATTTTTCTGGGCGACAGCTCCTGGCTGTTGGTAGGAAGAGATGCTTATGTCAACAGTGGTCCCAATCTCCCCACATCCACTGCCGAGGGGTAGGAATTTATTCAATAGTTCAATTAATTGTCCCCCTCCTTGCATGGCTGTGATCACACAGGAATTTTACTTGTGCCGTGCAGACTTTACCTGAACGCCGGGCTCTGAAAACCCAGCCAAGAGATCAGCTCTGAATCGAGCCGTAAGAACATGGGAATGGTTTCTTACATGTGTGACTTCTTTTATGTCGGACAATACTGTATTTCTTCTTGAAACGTTTCCCACATTCTGTACATGTAAATGGTTTCTCACCTGTGTGATTTCTCACATGTACAACTAGATCTGATTTCCTGCTAAAAAATTTCCCACACTCAGAACATGAAAATGGTTTCTCACCTGTGTGACTTCTCACATGTACAACTAGATCTGATTTCTTGCTAAAAAATTTCCCACACTCAGAACATGGAAACGGCTTCTCACCGGTGTGACTTCTCAGATGTACAACTAGATCTGATTTCCTGATAAAAAATTTCCCACACTCAGAACATGGAAACGGCTTCTCACCTTTGTGAATTCTCACGTGTTGGTCAAGTATGGATTTCTTCTTAAAACATTTGCCACATTCTGTACATGGATACGGCTTCTCACCTGTGTGACTTCTCACATGTACAACTAGATCTGATTTCCTGATAAAAGATTTCTCACACTCAGAACATGAAAATGGCTTCTCACCTGTGTGACTTCTCAGATGTACAACTAGATCTGATTTCCTGATAAAAAATTTCCCACACTCAGAACATGGAAACGGCTTCTCACCTTTGTGAGTTCTCACGTGTTGGTCAAGCATGAATTTCTGCTTAAAACATTTGCCACATTCTGTACATGGATACGGCTTCTCACCTGTGTGACTTCTCACATGTACAACTAGATCTGATTTCCTGATAAAAGATTTCTCACACTCAGAACATGAAAATGGCTTCTCACCTGTGTGACTTCTCAGATGTACAACTAGATCTGGTTTCCTGATAAAAGATTCCCCACACTCAGAACATGGAAACGGCTTCTCACCTGTGTGAGTTCTCACATGAACAACTAGATCTGATTTCCTGATAAAAGATTTCTCACACTCAGAACATGGAAACAGCTTCTCATCCGTGTGAGTTCTCTGATGTCTAACAAAATCTGACTGATTTATAAAACATGTATCACACTCAGAACAGGTAAATATGTCAGCACCTGTATGAGCTGCTCTATGTGTAGCAGTATCTGAGTTACCAGGAGAACAGTCCTCAGAATCAGAAGTATCAGGTGATTTATCTGCACTATGAAGCACTGGCTGTATATTTAGGGTAATGGAGGTTTCTTCTGAAGAATCCTGCATGATGTTATCTTCTGGTTTATTATCTGGAGACAGAATAAGACGTCCCTCCGAGGTATTCCTTCTTCTGTGTCCATCTGATGGAAATAACATACAGATATAGAAATATCGCTCTTCCCCTTTCCCCTCACCCATTTCATACTATCAGTGAGTACAAGTTATTCCGTTATAAATACTTTCCTACAGTACTAAATATCATTCTTATATTATTATTAGTCTCATCCTTCTGCCCAGTGACCATGGTGATGACCAGGGCTTCCCCTTCCTGGTGCCAGTATAGGTGGCTCTGGCTCCTTTCCTGGTAGCAGCAGGGAGGTGTGCGGTGCCCTGTGTAAGATTTATAGGGACAGGCACCAAATATGTAACTTCATGTTGGTGCCACATTAGTACCACAGCCTATAAAATGCCATCTCTAGGCACTACCCAGTGGCAAAGTATTAGCCACCTGTACTATGGTGTCCATTCTGTAATAGTCCCTGTGTTCTGATCTGATACATCTGACAAGTCTTTGCTTACTCCTATGATATGAGAGCATGGGGTTTTGTTACCTTGAAGAAGAGTCGTAAATCTTATATAAGGGGCACAAAGCTTATCTGTGTTTCTGGCTGTATGCCCAGATGTTGAGAAACAAAATCTTAGTAGTGATGTGAACAAGCTGGGGTGTGCCAATTAGTGGCAATTTGTGTATAGTTATGAAATGCAATTATATGTGTGAAACCCATTCTGTAATAGATAAGAAAACAAATAAATGTAAGCTAGACTAATAAACTTCAGAACATCTCTTTGACACTCCAGTGTGTGTGTCGATTTGATTTCTCCTGCTAGCAGTAAGGGAACACAGGTTATTGATCAAATCCCGGAGACTAAGGACAGGCAGTTGTTAGAACCCCCTCACAGAAGGTTCAGGGATGGGGGAACACCTCTAACAGATACTCCTCTTAGTGACTTCCCAGTGTGACCTCTGGCTTTGACCCACTTAACCTACACTATAATATGCCCCCCGAGCAGTCTATGTCTGCCCACAATTCCTTCATACCCACTTACCCGTACCCTGGACCACACTCAGAGATCCGTGACTTGCACATAAGGTTCCCCGAAGCCCAAACCTCATTGTGTGAGTCCCTGGTAAAAGCCAGAGGAGGGTGCAGAATAAGAGGCTGCTGTAGTGACAGAGGAGGGTGCAGGATAAGAGGCTGCTGTAGTGACAGAGGAGGGTGCAGAATAAGAGGCTGCTGTAGTGACAGAGGAGGGTGCAGGATAAGAGGCCGCTGTAGTGACAGAGGAGGGTGCAGGATAAGAGGCCGCTGTAGTGACAGAGGAGGGTGCGGGATAAGAGGCTACTGTAGTGACAGAGGAGGGTGCAGGATAATAGGCTGCTGAAGTGACAGATGAGGGTGCGGGATAAGAGGCCGCTGTAGTGACAGAGGAGGGTGCGGGATAAGAGGCCACTGTAGTGACAGAGGAGGGTGCGGGATAAGAGGCCGCTGTAGTGACAGAGGAGGGTGCGGGATAAGAGGCCGCTGTAGTGACAGAGGAGGGTGCGGGATAAGAGGCTGCTGTAGTGACAGAGGAGGGTGCGGGATAAGAGGCCGCTGTAGTGACAGAGGAGGGTGCGGGATAAGAGGCCGCTGTAGTGACAGAGGAGGGTGCAGGATAAGAGGCCGCTGTAGTGACAGAGGAGGGTGTAGGATAAGAGTCCGCTGTAGTGACAGAGGAGGGTGCGGGATAAGAGGCCGCTGTAGTGACAGAGGAGGGTGCGGGATAAGAGGCCGCTGTAGTGACAGAGGAGGGTGCAGGATAAGAGGCCGCTGTAGTGACAGATGAGGGTGCGGGATAAGAGGCCGCTGTAGTGACAGAGGAGGGTGTAGGATAAGAGGCCGCTGTAGTGACAGAGGAGGGTGTAGGATAAGAGTCCGCTGTAGTGACAGAGGAGGGTGCGGGATAAGAGGCCGCTGTAGTGACAGAGGAGGGTGCGGGATAAGAGGCCGCTGTAGTGACAGAGGAGGGTGCGGGATAAGAGGATGCTGTAGTGACAGAGGAGGGTGCAGGATAAGAGGCCGCTGTAGTGACAGAGGAGGGTGCAGGATAAGAGGCCGCTGTAGTGACAGAGGAGGGTGCAGGATAAGAGGCTGCTGTAGTGACAGAACAAGGAGAATATGTGACTCTGTAATAAGTGATTATTACTCACCTGCAGTGGCATAACTATGGAGGGTGCAGGACATGTAATTGCTATGGGGCCCAGACCTTTGGGGGGCCCGAGGGCTCAGCAGGCATCCCCTGCACCCTCATCCCGTCCAAGTCCCGTAACTCCTCCCTGCCCGCGGTGCCATGTTTTGGGCTATGAAGGGGGAGGATCCGGTCTGGCTAATCCAGCCTCTGCTCTCCCCTCTCTCTTTGACAAGGCCGGGGCTCAACGTCACTAACTGGTGACCAGCCCCGGCGTGGAAATAGTGTGCTGCGGCTGGTCCTGTTGTGTATGGGGAGTGTGGGAACCGGGCCTGGCAGCGCTGACGCTGCCACGCTGATGTAGATGTCGGCGCCCGCACTGAGTGGAGATCAGCGCTGCTGAGGACACAGAGGGGACCTGCGCAGCTGAAGAGACCCGGCAATGAGGTAAAGAGCAGGCGCCGCGGAGGGGACCCACGATGCTGAGCCTGAGAAGCGGTGATGATGCAGAGATCTGGTGCCGTTCTACTGCTGCTAGCCTGGAGGTACCAAGCAGTGTCTCTCTCTCTGTCTGTCTGTCTGTGTCTGTCTGTCTGTGTCTGTCTGTGTCTGTCTGTCTGTGTCTGTCTGTCTGTGTCTGTCTGTGTCTGTCTGTGTCTGTCTGTGTCTGTCT